>NC_058411.1:72749734-72898602 GCF_002201575.2 Neomonachus schauinslandi | reverse complement strand
AGGGGGGGGGGGGGGGGGCAGGGTTACGTGGGGCCGGGGGAGATGCGCCGGGCCCCGGCCCCCCCGCCCCCGGCCCGGCCCCCGCCCCCTCCCCGGTCCCCCGCCCCCGGCCCTGGCCCGCATTGTGTGCGGCGGGAGGCGGCCCGGCCATTAGCATGCGGGGGGCGGCGCGGCGGGGCTGGGAGCCGCGCGGGAGCGGGAGCGGGGCTCTGGCTCCGGGGACAGGGAGCTAGGGACCCCGGGAGCCGCGAGAGGCGGCCGCCAGGGGCGGGGTACGGGCAGTTTGGAGACGGGGGGCGCTGTCGGAGGGAGGGAGGGAGTGAGCGGGGGTGGGACGCACAGACGATTCCAACAGGAGACTGGAAGAGATTTTGAAAGGTCATCTCGTCCTTCCCCCAGCCTCCAAGCCGGACTGCCCCTCCCACCCTAAACCCGGACATACCAGGGAAGGAGTTGGCTCTGCCGCTCTTTCTGCCCCAACATGCACAGACTCGGGAAGTTCTTCCTGGGGTTTTATCTCAAAGCCTCTCCCTTACAATTTCTGTCTCTCTTTTTGGGGAGGAGGAGGAGGGGCGATAATAGAGATAGTTAATGTCTGCCGTATAAGAAACATTATTAAAGTTACTCTTCGGTCCTTTCTGTTCTTGATAAACAAATCCTACTCCTTCCTCTCGAATTCTCTTTTCCATTCCCTAAGTCACTTTAATGGCTCTTCAATACAACAAATATTTACTAATTGCTTACCGAGTACCAGGCACTATGCTTAGCAATGTGGGGGATGAGCAGATGAGGGGCTTGTAGTACCCTCCCATGAGCAGATTGTAATCTAGACAGGGGCTACAAATTTGTAAGTAGTATACTCAGATTTCATCAATATTGACGGAATGCCTGTTCATTTATTTAATAGTATAGAATCCTTGCAATAACATTCTGAAATATAATCAGTCTGCATTTACAGGTAAGGAAAATGAAGCTAAAGAGTCTCTTTCCACTGGCCTACCAGCTAAGGGATCCTCAGAGCAAGCCGAACATTTCACATTCTGCCAGGCCATGGCCACCAAATAAAATTAATGCACATGGGGACTGAGGCAGGAGTAGACACACAACTTCTCCAGATCCCTTTAAATGTGATTCCCACTCCCCAGGAAAGAAGAGTGGACACAGTGCTCCAATGAGTGTTGGCCCAGCACGAAGCAGGACAGAAGGGTCTTACAAAGGACCACTTGCCTCCCAGGACCCTGCCTGTCAGTACTAACTCCCAGAAGTCTTCTGGCTCAGTCTTCTTTTTTTTTTTTTAAAGATTTTTATTTATTTTTTTGACAGAGAGAGGCACAGCGAGAGAGGGAACACAAGCAGGGGGAGTGGGAGAGGGAGAAGCAGGCTTCCCACTGAGCAGGGAGCCTGATGCGGGGCTTGATCCCAGGACCAGGACCCTGGGATCATGACCTGAGCCGAAGGCAGACGCTTAACAACTGAGCCACCCAGGCGCCCCTGGCTCAGTCTTCTAATACCTTCAGTAATAATAATGATAATAGTCACTAACAATTATTGAGCACTTAAGTGCTAGGTACTGGGCTGAGCTAGTTCATTGCATTTTCTCTTTTTAATACTCAAGGCAACCCCTTGAGTATTGTATTGAGATCAGTATTATTAACTTCCCTTTATAGATAAGGAAACAGAGAGATTAAGCAACTTGCCCTAGGTCACCCCGGTAGATCTTGGATTTGAACATAGGTCTGGTTTTCTCCAGATCTCGGGCTCTGCACCTTTCCTATGTTTGATCCATAGAGTATATATTCGGGCCTAGCTGGTTCTGCTTCTTACTGTAGAAACAGATGTCCCCAGCTTAGCTTCTGAATAAGCCTTTAATATATGGGCATCAGGCACATCAGTGTGACCTCACTGCACCACTGATGGTTATTAAGTGCCCACCGTGAGTCCAACAACCCCTCACAGTCATATTATTAGCCCCGTTTTTATCACTCAGTTTGAACAAACTGACGTTCAAATAGGTAGAATAATGTATCCAAGGTCACACAGCTGGGAAAATGACAGAACTGAGATTCTAGTCCAAGTCAGCCTGACTGCAAGGCAACCTGTATCTCTCAAAAACATCCTTTGGTGCGGTAGTGTCCTTCCCAAGACTGACCATTTGAGGACTATTTTCTATACATATCTTGCTGCAAGTTAACACCATAACATTAAAAAATCCCCACTCTCAATAGGGATCCCCATCTACTTCGTGTCCAATCCAGAGTAAATCCTTCAAGAAAGGAAGAAGAGAGGAGAAACTGTCCAGAAGTGAGAGACAGGAAGCCAGGGGAATTAAACCTTGCCTGGTCTTGAGACAACACTGCAAGTGGTAATGACAGGGGACCAATTCAGACAGTAACATGGGATTTCCCTAGGGAACAGCAGGTAATCTGAGGTGGAAGCAAAAAAAGGAGAAAGATTAGACGGAAATGGGGGAAAACTGGGACCCCAGGGTGGTAGTGTCCATTGGGATGAGGTGAGCAATCAGAAGAGGACCCCGGATGGGCAGAGAGGGCGGCAACGGGAAAGAGGGACAGAGCAAGGCAGGGCTGGGCGGTCTTATGGAATGAACTGAGGCTGGTGTCTGCCCATGGCCACTCCCTGGATCCTTAGGCTCTCAATGGGGACCTTTGCCCCACCACACCCGGCCCTGACAGCCTGTCTCTGCCAAAACAAGTTTGTCGTCGTCTGCTCTGAGCTACCGGACCCTGCCAGGAGCTCCAGGCTCGGCTGGGTCCCATCCCTTTGGAGTAGCACCTTCAGACTAGGTAGGTCTGAGGCCCTGAGCCTCAACTCCCTGGATTTTGGAAGTGGGCAAAGGGACAGCGGAAAGAGATGTTTCTGCATGTCCTATCTCCTGATAGGTGCCATAATGCATTTCTCCCAGCCTAGGAAGCACTGAACTCCAGTGATCAAGGGAGCCATGGAGGAGAAAGCTGCTCAGTGGGAGCAGAAGAGACCCAAGCTTCGTCTGGAAAAGCTACAGCACTGGGCAAGGCACAGGCAGAGTGGGCACCTCTTGGTGCTGGCGGTGAGGCCAGGCTGTCCCACCCCAACCTTCAGCATGTCCAATTGCACCCCAATTCAATTCTATCCGTGTTTAGGGAGCACCTACCCCGTGCCTGAAACTGTGCTAGCCTCTGAGTGGGAGGAGGGTGGAGAAAGCATAGAATAATGAAGCAAGACCCTTAATCCCCAATTAGCTTCCATCGTGTGGGGAAAACACATAGGTAAGTAACCAAACTTGGACATGAGACAGAAAAATTAAATAATATCCCATTCCCTCACTTGCCCTTGGTTGACTACTTTCTGCCAACGTGCATTCCTCCCAATTGCTGATCTCTGTATCCCCTTCAACTACCCTGTGTCTGGCCTCCAGGTGAGTCAGCTATGGCTGGCAGTGGGCGTGGTGCCCTTTGCTGTCTCCGTTGCCTGCCTGAACTCTGCTTGTCACATGGCCACAGCACTGCCACTTGGGCCTGGAGCATTGGTAAGACCCACCACAAGGAAGGGTGGAAGGAAGGTCCTGGAGGCCCCTCCTTAATTGGGCCAGAGCTCAACACTTGCCTTTCTCACCATTCAGGGTCTCCTCACTGGGATTGTCACCCTTGAGCTGCGCAGAGCACCCCGCCTCTGGAAGGTAGGAGGGGAAGAGAATGCAGCACTGTTCTCCCACCACCACCACCCCCCACACACACGCATGCACACACGTCCACGCACACAAACCAATCAGCCCAGGAAGTGACTAAATGTTAACTAATCCTTCCAGCTCTCTGCCCCTGACTGGACTCAAAAACTGAGGAGGGAAAGCAAGAAATTAGAGGGCTCATGGCCCTGTTTGGAGGTGGAGGAATAGGAGCTGAGTTTTGTTTTGGGGCTAGGCTGCAGGTGGGGCTTGGGGTGGCAATGAGTCCCCTAGGCTGGGCAGGGCTGAACTGGCTCACTGGCAGGTGCAGGCCATGATGATACTCAACATCTTCAGTCTGATCTTGGGCTTTATCGTGGTGGTGGTCGAGGTGATGAAGACAGCCTTGGGGGCTGCCCCAGCTGCCCCTTCCCAGGTATGGGTGAATAAAGGAGAAGGCGGGAGGATGAGGAGATGAAGAGGGAAAGGGGCAGGGGCAAACAGTTTCCCTGTAGCATCCTCAGCCCTGTCTACCCGCAGCTGGCTGGCTTGCTGGTGGTGGAGGTCAGCACTGAGGCCTTCACCCTAGGGGGAGTGCTGGTCTCTGCATACTCGCTATTCCTGCTGAGCCAGAGGAAGCCAGGATGCTGCAGGAGCCAGAGTCTGCACTACCAGGAGCTCGAGGAGGTATTCAGGGCATGGAGGAAAGTATGGAGCAGTGAGCTAGCAGCTGATTTTTTTACTGGCTATTGTGGTCAGCGGCACTTAAGAGAAAATAATGGGATTAGTGGGGGCGGAGGGAGAGAAGGGGTCCTAGCCGGAAACTGGTTTTCTGGTTTTAGACATTTCTTCCGTAGTGTTGAGTAAGAGGGAACTGGGTATCTAAATGGCTGAGACTAAAAATGCGGGAGAGCATTAGGAAGCTGCCTAAATATCGGATGAACTATGGGAACAAGAAAAAATGGAAGAAAAGGAGGAAGTTGTTTCTGTCTGGGATTCCTCCTTTCTCACCCCTACAGTTTGCTCCCCTCACAACTGTCTGGCTTTTAGGGTCTCTCTGAGTTGGAGGAAGTTGCTGCCTTGGAGAATGGTCCCACAGTGGCTAGCACAGCAAATGCAACAAATGAGTGAGCTGGCAAGCGGAGGCAGACAAGTCCTGCTCCATAACCCGGCAGGAGCGTTCTCCAGACCCTCCTGCCCTCACTCCACAGAACTCAGAAGCTAGATGGAGTCCTCTGAGACCTACATGAAGTCCGGAGGAGCGTCTTCAGTTTTCATGCAGACTAGGCCCCTTGCTCTTCCCTTCCCCGCTACCCCTAGCTATACCTGAACCAGAGTCTTCCTTCGCCTCATTGCCCTGGAAAGCTGCCCTCCTGCAGGACATCCTTAAACCAACTTTCAGCTGTACCCCCTTCCATCCTTCCCCTCCCTACCCGTCGCCTCCCCATACAGCTTCACATCTGCCTCATCTCACTTATTTCTCTTCTTTCCACCTTTCACAAGCCCATCCGCTCCAAGCCCGGGGTCCCGTACAAGCCCATTCTCGGCAATCAATTCACGGGTGCTTTAGTTTTTTCTCCCTTCGATCCGGTTCCTTTCTACTCTAGCGAAGACTACAAGTCCCGGGCTGCCCCCGCTGCCCCGTGGCCTGATGGGAAATAAAGAGCCTTCCCTCCGGGATGGGGGCGCTGTGCATCGGCTGAGTGACGCGAGGCGCTGAAAGTCGGGGCCTAGCCGAGAGTTTCCTCGGACGCGACCACTGGCCCCGCGTGCGGGGAGGCGCCAGGCGGGTTATCCTGCGCGGGGGCGCCGCCGCCCCACCCACGGCAACGAGAGCTGACTGTGGGGCCACGGGCCTCCCTCTGGCAGCTTCGGGGACGGGCAGGGGCTGGGGGCTGGCCCTCGGCAGGGCTGGGTTTCCCAAATGCTGTCGCCGCGCCCCCCCCCCACCCCCAGAGCCCAAATCCAAAGTCCTGAGACTTGGAGCGCGCGCGAGAAAGGGGTTGGAGATGATGAGTCAGAAGCCCGGGGCCCTTCTCGTCCCCCTCCCTCGGGGCCCGGGTGCCGGACGAGGACAGGCTCGCTGGGCAGACGGGTGGACCGGGCAGGAAGAGGAGGGGACGCGGCGACCCGAGCTAAGACTTTCCCGCCTCTTGCGAGCACGCCGGTGTAACGAGCCCGCGTTGCCGCCACCCTTTCTCTCCAAGGCGGGAGCGGGACTGCGCAGGCTCAGCCTCTCGGCTGCGCCGCCGACCCTTGATCCCGGCTGCCGTCTGGTCCTGAAGCTCTGGTTGGGCTCAGCCCCCACTGTTTATGACCTTTGCACGTGTGCAAAGATGACAAGCTCGAGTGGGCTTGCGAAACGCCCAGGAAAACTGGGAGACCCAGTAGCACCAGCCGGGCAGCTTACTAGCCGCTAGAGAAACTAGAAATTGACCACAGCTGGAGTACTAAGAGAACTCACCCCAAATTCACATAGTGCCCGGGATGGGTGTGCGCCTCACACTCATTTTTGTTCCCACTTGAGAAGGCTTCTTTCCCTAGAGAATGCTGCTTCTCCGGACTTAGCCAAGCCCAGGCATCAGTGAGGAAAGAGCGCAGCCTGGCTGCCTTGCCCTGACATTGCAGTGGTGCCCGCGGGAGAGCTCCTGTTTGTGACACCTTGGGAGTGGTAATAGTCGCCCTATGACAAAGTTGTGTGAGTACTAGTGGGTGGAGACAGTTGTGGAATTAGACTCTTGAATAGAGAAAACAAGATCTGGGCCTCCCCCTTCTCCTCCCATTCTAACTGCCGGAGGAATAATGTAGAGCTTCTGTGTGCAAGACTCGGAAAATAATTTTCTTCAAAGTGAGAAGATGGTGGTGGATAAGGAAATGGGGGTAAAAAAAAAATCAACAATTCACTCTGTCTTCTAGATAGGATCAACAGCTTTTAGTGATACGATCAGAAATCTAAGAATTGCATTCTAGTTCTTGGAGTTCAGTGACCCTACAAACGAACCTTATCAGTCAGGTTAGGTTAGGCTATGCTTTGTAACAATGCCCAAATCTTTTTTTTTCCCCCTTAAGTAAACTCTGTGACCCACATGGGGATTGAACCCACAACTCTGAGATTAAGAGTCACATGCTCTACCTACTAAGCCAGCCAGGCCCCCCCCAACAATGCCCAAATCTTAATGGCTTTAAACCACACATGTTGGTCTCAGCAGTACATGTCTAGTCTGGCAGTGGGCTTTGCTCATTATAAGTTACTCAGGAACCCAAGCTGATGGAGCTCCACCATTCTGAGATCCTACCTAAGTCACCATGAGGCTTAGAGTCCCCACTCCCCACTCCTGTGTGAAGTAAGCATGAATTGTTCATGAGCTCTTCCATGCTTCTGCCTCAACAGAACACATAGCACTTTCATTGGCCAAAGCAAGTCATATAGCCACACCCAACTTCAGGACCGCTAGAAGGGCAATCTTTTCAAATGACTAGAAGAAGGGAAGCAGAAATATTAAAAGAAAAAATGTTAATCATTTGTGGTGATTCTTGAAAAAGTTTAGTAATTGGAACTCATCTTTTCCAGCAGTTATGCCCGTATCTACCTCTTTGGTTTTCCCTGAACCACTAAATGCAGTTGTTAATAGAAACTTTTCCAGGGGCACCTGGGTGGCTCCGTTGGTTAAGGGTATGCTTTTGGCTCAGGTCATGATCCCAGGGTCCTGTGATGGAGTCGTGCGTCGGGCTCCCTGCTCGGTGGGGAGTCTGCTTCTCCCTCTCCCTCTGCCCCTCCCCCTGCTCATGTGCTTGTTCTCTCTCTCACTCTCTCTCAAATAAATAAATAAAGTCTTAAAAAAAAGAAACTTTTGGGCACCTGGGTGGCTCAGTCGTTAAGCGTCTGCCTTCGGCTCAGGTCATGATCCCAGGGTCCTGGGATCGAGTCCCACATCGGGCTCCCTGCTCGGCAGGAAGCCTGCTTCTCCCTCTCCCACTCCCCCTGCTTGTGTTCCTGCTCTCGCTGTCTCTCTGTCAAATAAATAAATAAAATCTTTTAAAAAAAAAAAAAAAGAAACTTTTCCTTAAAAAATAATAGGACTAGGAGTTGGGAAATTCAGATTCTGGTTTTGTTGTGTAGGTTTGGGCAAGTCAGCCTCTCTGAAGTAGATTTTGCTTACATGGAGATTAGAATCATAGTATTTATCCTCTCTACTTTACTGGCGTACCCGGCTAAAATAAAATCATACATGGGAAAATACTTTGAAACTCTAAGGCCACTTCAGAAGTTGAAAATAAATTGCTTACAGAGATGAGGAGTAGCGTAAATGAGTGAAACAGATTGGGTGTGATGTAACAGGGACCGGTGGGAACTGTGGGAAGCTAGAGCACACACATCTACTTCAAGACTTTACCCCCACTCAGCTCCACCCAGTTATTGCCATGTGGGACTGTGGGCCTGGTATTGGCATAGTTCCAATTTTCCTAGACAAGTCAGAAATTCTGACTTTTTAATTAATTATTTTTAAATTTTATTCATTTGAGAGACAGCATGAGCTGGGCGATGGGGGGGGAGGGGGGAGTGGAGAGGGGCAGAGGGAGAGGGAAAAGAGACTTCCCCACCAAGCAGGGAGTCCCATGTGGCTCAGTCCCAGGACCCTGAGACCATAATCTGAGCTGAAGGCAGACACCTAACTGACTGAGCCACTCAGGGACCTCAGAAATTCTGACTTTTTAAATGTGAACTCTTCTGATTTTAAAATGTTGAGAACAAATTTTTCTTAAGCTGTGGACCGCATTCATCCTGTCGTCCTTCAATTATAATCTCTTCCTATTTAAACATATGATAGGAATTCAGGTTTTGGGTGTGCAATACCTCTTGTAGGCCTTTGAGGCCTCTCTTGAAATCCAAGAGTCTTGGAGAGGTTTAACATTACGAACTTAACCTTTTTTTTAAATCAGTATCTCTCTATGGCATTGATTCTCAGGGAGGGGTATTTTGCCCACTAAGGGTTATTTGGCAATGTCTAGAGATATTTTGGCTTGTAACAACTGGGTGTTGGGGGTGGGGTTTATAATGGACGGAGCATTAGATGATTAGATGGCAAGTCAGAAGATCAGAGATTAAGTCCCAGGGCTACTAATGCCCCTTCCCTATGCATCGTCCTCCCTCAGCTCTGAGTGAAGGTTGTCTGACACGTCCTGTGATCTTCATTATCTGCCCCCGCCCCTGCCTACTGCCCGAGTCCCTGGACGCTCCCTGAAAGCATTCTGCTCTGCTGCGTGGCTTCCCAGCAACCACCCTTATCTGCCCCTTCATCAGTTTGGCAGCCTCTGTGGAAGTCACTCGTATTATACTTGAATTACGGCCTATTGGAACTTCACAGAAAGAAGTGACTGTGACAAGGTTCCTGCTGACGTCAGTTTTTCAAGGCCTTGACCCCTATCCCTTGCTTTAAGCCCTGGAGAAATATCCGATTCATACGTGGCTTCATGTGCCGCTGAATTCTGTGGTGGTTGGGAAATTCTCCATGTTGATGAATTTTGCCCTCATTTCTCTGAAATTTATTCTGGCCTTGAATACAAGATTATAGGCAACTGACCATATCTCCCTAATGAAAGATCTGCTTTTGCCAATGGTTCAGGGTTTCTGTCCTGGGCTGTGTCCTCTGCTGCCATCTCGTGGCCTCTCGGCTGCCCCGGTGGAGGTCTCACAAAGAGCCTTTCCACCAGGGAACGGCGTGAGGCAGTGGTTCAGGTGGAGAAGCTCTGCACGCTGCGGCCGCTGCCCAAATGCCTCCCCTGCAGTGGTTCCACCGGGGCCGAGGCGCACGCCGCGTGGCGCGGACCCCGGCCGCGGCGGGCAGGCGGGAGGCGCGGGGACCCCTCCGCGTCACCCTGGTGGGCCTCTCTCTGTCGTGCGGGCCCGGACTTGAGCCACCGACGTCAGTAAACCCAAGGATCCAGGAGTATTCGGGGCCTGGTTGGCCTGCAGCTTCTTGCCAGTGCCGCGCAGGCCTGGGATGTTCTTAATCTCAGCGAGAAGAGGTTCGCTTGTTGGACTTCTGGATTTCTTTTTCTTGTGTAGGCCCATTTTGTGTTGCTTTGTGTCCACGGCCTTCATCTTGGCTTGCCCAGCCCATGCTTCCTCAAGTTTGATACTTGGTTTTTGGTTTTGTTTTTTTTAAAGATTTTATTCATTATTTGAGAGAGAGAGAGAGAGAGACAGAGCACGAATGGGGGAGGGGGGCACAGAGGGAGAAGCAGGCTCCTCGCTGAGCAGGAAGTCCCATCCGGGTCTGGATCCCAGGACCCCGGAATCATGACCCGAGCTGAAGTCAGATGCTTAACAGATTGAGCCACTCAGGGGCCCTCAAGTTCAATATTTGATTGATGGGTTGAGCAGGACAGTTGGCAGTGTGCTCCCAGTGAGGCAATGTTTCCTATAAATACGACAGGATCTGTGCACTGTACTGACCAGAGGTCCCTCTCCAGGGTACAGGGAATCTGGGCTACTGGTGACTGAGCAGTGACTCCGCAAGAGGGGAAGGCAGAAAACATTTTCAGTTGGTGCTAATTTTTTTTCATTATACTACTGTGTTAAAAACCTTCTAGTTGCCAAAGCAAATTTGTAGAACTGTCCCTTAGTTGTTAGCCCCTCCCATATACTTTCCATATGTTCACCATTTTATGGAGAGCACTGATTGTACCACAACCCCATTACCCCGAACCCCAGAAGAGGAGGAGGACTGGGAGGAGGAAAGAGGAGGAGGAGAAACCACCACCCTTGATGTTTATTTTAACCAGCTTTTCCCTGCATAAAAATTGGGCGGGGTGGGGGGGGAGTTGCCTGGGTGGCTCAGTCAGTTAAGCATCTGCCTTGGGCTTGGGTCATGATCTCAGGGTCCTGGGATTGAGCCCCGCCTAGGGCTCCCTGTTCAGCGAGGGGTCTGCTTCTGCCCCCCCCCCCCCGCCCCGTGCACTCACTCTCTCTCTCTCAAATAAATAAGTAAATAAAATCTTTTTAAAAAATTTCAGGGAGAAGAAATTAATTGTATAATTAATTTCCTAGGGCCTCAGGCTGGGGATAGCTTGCTACTAAGCCTGTGTGTATTGCTTCTCTTTAAAATTCAGATGCTATTTACTTAATGGGAGTTGTCTTCTGTTTCTTCTGTTTTTCCTTCTTTGTATATATCTTTCTGCCTTGTTTCATTTATATATGTATATTTTTAAAGATTTTATTTATTTATTTGACAGAGAGAGAGCACAAACAGGGGGAGTGGCAGGCAGAGGGAGAAGGAGAAGCAGGTACCCCGCTGAGCAGGGAGCCGGACGTGGGACTCATTCCCAGGACCCTGGGATCATGACCTGAGCCCAAAGCAGACACTTAACTGACTGAGCCACCCAGGTGCCCCTCATTTATATTTTATATTGCATGTTATTCTTGATTCTACTTATCATATGAATCTTTGGTTTATTTTTTTCAGAAACTTTTCCTATGTTCTGCCCAAAGTTAATGAGTTGTCTTCGCTGATTCTTGGTTGTTTTTCCTTGCCTTTATAAAGTTTTGTTGTTTGAAATGTTTTCCCCCAAGATATAATTTAATTTGTTTTGCTTCATTATAATTATTTGTTCCCTTTACATATAAAGAAAATGCTATACACCCACACTTACGCTTTAGATAAAGCTAGAGGACTTAAAGTCATGGCCTAGGAGAAACAGGATTGATGTCTTTATAAATCTCAAAGATACTTATGATGAAGAGAAACTGTTCTTTGTGAACCTAAGAAGCGAAGCTGGGTCCAGTGGTTACTTGTTACAGAGAAGCCAATTTTAGATCAAAAAAGAGAAAAAACTGAACACTTTTCAAAAAATGAGCTGCTTTGGGGCACCTGGGTGGCTCAGTCAGTTGGGTGTCTGCCTTCGGCTCAGGTCAAGATCCCAGGGTCCTGGGATCGAGCCCCACATCGGGCTCCTTGCTCAGTGGGGAGACTGCTTCTCCCTCTGCCTGCTCATGCTCTCTCTCCCTCTCTCTCTGACAAATAAATAAATAAAAGTCTTAAAAAAAATGATCTGCTTTGAATTTGGCTCTCAACCTCTGGATATGTTAGAGGTGTTCTGTGCTATGTACTTCTGCACTGATAGATTATTGAAGCAACTATTCAAATATCAGCTGAATGATCAGAATAGAGGACTTCTAATTTCTTTTCCAACAGTAGTATTTGGCTTTTCAGCAGGGATAATGTTTTTTAATTGACCCATCCCTACCCTCTCATCAGAATGACTGGCCCTGGGCACAATTGTAAAGTAAGGTGTCAAGTATTCCTCTAGTCCCTAGAACAGAGTTTATCAACCGTGGCGCTACTGACTTTTGGGCCAGATAACTCTTTGTTGTGAAAGGCTGTCCTGGGGAATGTTAGAATGCTTCGCAGCAGCCCTGACCTCTAACCACTAGATACCAATAGCAGCCCTCCCCCGAGTCGTGACAATCAAAAATGTTTCAGACATTGCCAAATGTCCCCTGGGGAGCAAAATAGCCTCCTCCTTGAAAACCAGTCCCTCAGAGAGCTACAATAAGAAAGACTTCATGAACTTAATGTCTAACTTCTCCAAGATTCTTATACTGAAGGAGACCTATAAAGACCTACAAGAACCATATCGCACATCCCAAGCCTGAAATCCTACCCCTATTGTCTGCCTCTTACTCCCCCTTCTGATTTTTTTTTCCCCTTCTGAATTTTCTATCTTTTTTTTCCCCCTGAATTTTCTTTCTTAACCGGTATTGCTATTTGGTCACACAAGCTGGATGCTAAGCTCTTCTCCCTCATTTCCTGTAGCCAAATGCTCACCATGTTCTATAGATTCTCTTCCTGCTTGAATCAATTTTCTCCACCACCACTGCCCCACGTCAGGCCCTCACCGTCCTTCACCTAGGCCACAGGAAAAGCTTCTGAAAGAATTTCTATGCCTCCAGACTTGTCCTTCTGCTATACGTCTTGCACGTAGCCACGAAAATGTGACCACACGGCTTCCCTGCTTAAAAGCCCTTCAGTGGCTCCCATCACCTATAAGATCAGGTCCAAGTTTTTTATTTATTTTTTAAAAGATTGTATTTTTTTAATTTAAAATTTTATTTGTTTATTTGATAGAGAGAGAAAGCATAAGCAGGGAGAGTGGCACACAGAGGGAGGGGGAGAAGCAGGCTCCCCAGCGAGCAGGTAGCCCGATGTGGCGCTCCATCCCGGGACCCTGAGATCATGACCTGAGCTGAAGGCAGATGCTTAACTGACTGAGCTACCCAGGCGCCCCTTCTCCTGTTAATTTGACTCTTGTCAATTTAATTTGCAAGCTCCAGCTATTAAGCCTAAGAGGATAGAGAAAAGATTTTTTCTTCCCCTACAATTGAAATTATCATTTATGTGTCCATCTTTGAAGCAAGAACTGTTTTATTCGTCTTTACAGCCCCAGAATTTAGCCAAGTGAATGACATATAGGAAACATCCAATATTTACTGAATAAATTAATAAATAGACTAAGTCAGAAGGAACCTTATTTTTTTAAAGATTTTATTTATTTATTTATTTATTTATTTATTTGAGAGAGAGAGACAGAGCATGAGCAGGGGGAGAGACAGAGGAAGAGGGTGAAGCAGACTCCCCACTGAGCAGGGAGCCTAATGCGGGGTTCGATCCCAGGACCCCGGAATCATGACCCAATCTGAATGCAGACGCTCAACCCACTGAGCCACCCAGGCACCCCAGAAGGAACCTTAAAAGGCATTCTACTCGACATATAAAGTCCTGTGCAGTCTTTTGCCTTATTCAGTCAGCTAAAACATTAACAATAATGGTGCCACTGGAGAAAATCATTCAAATGTGGCAGCAGCTGCAGCAACAAAGTCATGGTCACAAATTGCAATGAGATCTTGGAGGCTTGCCCATAACACTATTACTGGCAGCTCTCAGTTCCCATAGCTGCTACTTCAACTTTTTCACCTTGTTCTCGATAGTTACTGTAAAGTGCATCTGGAAGAATAAACACATGATAAGGAAAGAAAGGAAGGAAGGAAAAGAGGGAGGGGGGGGGGGAGGGAAGGAAGGAAGAAAAAGAAAGAGAAAGAGCCTCTAACAAGAGTAACAAGGTGAGACTTGGTCTATCAGCTATTAATGTATATTATGAAGATAAAAAATTAAAACATTGTGGTATTGGCACAAGAATAGACAGATAGGGGCGCCTGGGTGGCTCAGTCGTTAAGCGTCTGCCTTCGGCTCAGGTCATGATCCCAGGGTCCTGGGATCGAGCCCCACATCGGGCTCCTTGCTCCGCGGGAAGCCTGCTTCTCCCTCTCCCCCTCCCCCTGCTTGTGTTCCCTCTCTCGCTGTGTCTCTCTCTGTCAAATAAATAAATAAAATCTTTAAAAAAAAAAAAAAAAAGAATAGACAGATAGATGAATGGAACAGAAGAGAGTCAAAAATAGAGCTCATGTAGGCATGCCTGGCTGGCTTAGTTGGTTGAGCATGAGACTCTTGATCTTGGGAGTCTTGAGTTCAAGCCCCAAGTTGGGTGTAGAACTTACTTTTTAAAAATTTTGAAAAAGATGGGGCACCTGGGTGGCTCAGTTGGTTAAGCGTCTGCCTTCAGTTCAGGTCTTGATCTTGGGGTCCTGGGATCAAGCTCTGCATCGGGCTCTGTGCTCAGCAGGGAGTCTGCGGGAGATTCTCTCTCCCTTCCCCTCTGCCCCTTCCCCCTGCTCTCTCTCTCTTTCTCTCTCTCTCAAATAAATAAATAAATCTTTAAAAAAAAAATGAAAAGTTAAGGGAGGATGACAGAAAGTGACATATAGCTAAAAGATTGATAGTATTAATATTGAAAAGAATTTAAAAATTGGTAAAGACAAAACAACCAATTTACCAAAAAGAAATGAAGAAATTGAAATGGCCAATAAATCTATGAAAGATGATTTATATTTACAGTAGTTAAATCAATGAGATTTAAAATGATAAGATGCCATTTTGTGCCAATCACATTATTAATATTGCTAAATACATATAACCCGTTGTTGATGAATATGCAAGGAAATAGACATGTTCTAATGCCTCTGGTAGGGCTGTAGATTGATATAACCAGAATGGAAAGCAAGTTAACATGTTTTATCTACAGATTAAGAATTGCCTATCTTGGGGGCGCCTGGGTGGCTCAGTTGGTTAAGCGACTGCCTTTGGCTCAGGTCATGATCCTGGAGTCCCAGGATCGAGTCCCGCATCGGGCTCCCTGCTCGGCGGGGAGTCTGCTTCTCCCTCTGACCCTCCCCCCTCTCATGTGCTCTCTGTCTCTCTCATTCTCTCTGTCTCAAATAAATAAATAAAATCTTAAAAAAAAAAAAAAAGAATTGCCTACCTTGGGGCGCCTGGGTGGCTCAGTCGTTAAGCGTCTGCCTTTGGCTCAGGTCATGATCTCAGGGTCCTGGGATCGAGCCCCGCATCAGGCTCTCTGCTCAGTGGGGAGCCTGCTTCTCCCTCTCCCACTCCCCCTGCTTGTGTTCCCTCTCTCGCTGTGTCTCTCTCTGTCAAATAAATAAAATCTTTTTAAAAAGAAAGAAAGAATTGCCTACCTTTGGCTGAGCAATTCTGCTTCAAGGAGTTTTTCTCAGGAATACTCTTGGACATGTGTAAGGAGTCACCTATTGAAATGTTCACTACAGCATCAATTAAAAAGTTTAAAAGTGCAAACAGTCTAAATATCTAATGGTAAGGTAATTGATTTCTAAAGTGTAATAAACCTAGAGAATGAAATATACTACATTACCCTGGCACAAAAATGATAAAGAGTAAAAGATGCCCAACGGTATTATTCTAAGTTAAAAAAAGCACATTGCATCCAATTGAAAAATAGGTAAAAGACTTGGAGAGACATTTCTCCGAAGAGGATTTACAAGTGGCCAGTAAGTACATGAAAATGATGTTGAGCATCATTAGTCATTAGGGAAATGCAATTCAGAACCACAGTAGGATTCCACTTTACTGCTTCCCACCTACTAGGATAGCTATAAAAACAACAATAAATGGAAAGCAGCTAGTGCTGGCAAGGATGTGGAGAAACTGGAACTCTTACGTACTGCCAGTGCGAATGGAAAATGCCGCTGTGGAAAATAGCTTGGTGGTTTCTCAATACATTAAGCATATAAAATACCAGAGGATCCAGCAATTCCACTCATAGGTATACAGAAAACAGATGTTCAAATGAAAAATTGCACATGAATGTTCTTAGCAGTACTATTTACAGTAGCCAAAAGTGGGAAACAACTCAAGTGTCCATCAACTGATAAATGGAAAAACAAAATGTGGTATATATCTGTATAATGGAATATTTCTTATTCCACTAGGCTACAACATGGATGAACCCAGAAAATTTTATGCTAAGTGAAAGAAACCAACACAAAAGGCCACATACTGTATGATTCCATTTATCTGAAATATGCAGTAAGAGGCAAATCCATAGAAACAGAAAGTATATTAATGGTTTCCAGAACCTGGGGGAAGGAGAGAATGGGAGTGGCCGCATAATGGCTATATGGGGTTTCCTTTTGTAATGGTGAAAATGTTCTGGAACTAGAGAGTGGGGATGGTTGCACAACATTGTAAAAATACTAAATGCCACTGAATTGAACACTTTAAAATAGTTAAAATGGTAAATTGTATATTATGTGAATTTTACAATAAAAACAAGTACATTACAAAATAGAAGGTATAGTTGGTTTTGTTTTTCTAGAACATGCATAGAAAAAAAGTGTAGAAGGATAAATATCAAATTACTCTGGTTGTCCTTTGATGGTCATTTAGAACTAATGTTCTAATTTTTCTACAGTAATCTTGGATTACTTGAGTCCTTTTTAAAACATACTGTAGGGGGACGCCTGGATGGCTCAGTCGGTTAAGCCTCTGCCTTCAGCTCCGGCCCTGATCCCAGTGTCCTGGGATCAAGTTCCACGTTCTCCCCCTTCCTGCCCCGCTCCCCCTGCTTGTGCGCACGCAGTCTCTCTCTGTGTCACAAATAAATGAATAAATAAAAATCTCTTTAAAAATGCTGTAAAATAATATGTAATGAAATAGAGGAGTGAGTGTTCATCATATATTTATATGCTATCAAAACAAAATAGTATATTTGAATGGTCCCAATTATTGTAAAAATACACCTACTGCAAAAAAAAAAAAAAAACCTATTGGAAGAGCATGTGCCAACATATTAATGGTTATATTTCAGTGGAGTGATTATAGGTGAATTTTATTTACTTTTTTAAAAATACATTTTCAGGGGCACCTGGGTGGCTCAGTTGTTAAGCGTCTGCCTTCGGCTCAGGTCATGGTCCCAGGGTCCTGGGATCGAGCCCTGCATCGGGCTCCCTGCTCCGCAGGAAGCCTGCTTCTCCCTCTCCCACTCCCCCTGCTTGTGTTCCCTCTCTTGCTGTCTCTCTCTCTGTCAAATAAATAAATAAAATCTTTAAAAAAAAATACATTTTCAGCACTGTGTGTTATACGCAACTAATGAATCATTGAACACTACATCAAAAACTAATGGTGTACTATATGTTGGCTAATTGAACATAATAAAATACATACATACATACATACATACATTTTCAGAATTCCTCCAGTGAATATATATTACCTTCATAATCTGCGTTTTAAATATATACTTCAAAGTTTTCCTTATATTGAGCCAAAAACCCTCCTTGCTTGTTAAATGAAACCTTTAGTTGGGGAAAAAATGAAAGATAAAGTTTTAAAGGGAAATAACACCAAAGAACCTGGACACTATTAAAAGGAAAAAGGAAGAGAATATTCAGAGATGAGCATGTGCTTAGAAAGAAAAAAAAAAAACCCTCTTGCAGAGCTAACAGACTCATAAACATTATTATTGTAAGGGAGAAGTACCTTTTTTCTAAAAGGGAAAGGCAAGCAAAGAAAATGACGCGACCGAATCACACTAAGCGGTGCAGACTAGAAATTGCTTTTGCAACAGTATGTGACAAACAGCACCTGGGGATTTAAAAAGAAGTCAGAGGGCGCCTGGGTGGCTCAGTTGGTTAAGCGACTGCCTTCGGCTCAGGTCATGATCCTGGAGTCCCGGGATCGAGTCCCACATCGGGCTCCCTGCTCTGCAGGGAGCCTGCTTCTCCCTCTGACCCTCCCCCCTCTCATGTGCTCTCTCTCTCTCATTCTCTCTGTCTCAAATAAATAAATAAAAATATTTAAAAAATAAAAAAATAAATAAAAAATAAAAAAAATAAAAAAAAATAAAAAGAAGTCAGAGAAGGAGTTAGAAAACTGTAGTCCAAACCCGTGACCTCTGACTATAGCTGGCCACTGGGTTGCAGGGCAGATGGGCTGCAAATGTGGTTTGTATCCGTGAGAAAGCATTCGGAAGGGGCCTGAGAACATAGCAGTTATAAGCAATCATGTAGCATTTATACTAGGACAACTCCTGCTAATGATACCTTCATTTCTAATAATAGTATTTACATGTACCTCTGTCCTGCTTACTGTGTGCTTGAGGCTGTCCTAAGCACTTACGGTGTTTTAACTCACTGAATTCTCCCAACATCCCTAAGAAGCAGGCACTGTTATCTCTGTTTTACAGAGAAGAAGGAAGCACAGGAAGGTCACATAGTGTCACACTTTAATGTCACGCAGCTAGTAAGTGAAAGAGCCAATTCATATCCAGTCATCCTTACTCTAGAGTTCACGCACTTAACCGTGACGTTTTACCAGCCCCATGGCCAAAACATCCCCCCCAGCAGTGGTTCGCTAAGGGAAGGCCTTTCAGGAAGTCCAGGAGGTCAAAACTATTTCTATAATAACGCTAAAAAATTTTTTCTCACTCTCTTAAGAGTATACAGAGCTTTCCAGAGGCTATAGGAAGTGTGATGACGTCAACTTTATTTTTTTAAGGTTTTATTTATTTATTTATGTATTTATTTATTTATTTATGAGAGAGAAATTGAGAGCAAAGCTGGGGGACTGTGAGGGAAGAAGCAGAGGCAGAGAGAGCAGACTCCTCACTGAGCAGGGAGCCCAATGTGGGGCTCGATCCCAAGACCCTGAGATGGTGACCTGAGCCAAAGGCAGACGCTTAACCAACTGAGCCACCCAGGCGCCCCAATGATGTCAACTTTAATGGCTAATAAAAAAATGTGTTTGTACAGTCTTGCGTTTTCTAGGATTTTCTATGTCAGGCTCTTTGGATCCTCAAATCAAGATGTTTGAGAACCATTGCCTGACCTAAGGTAAAGGGAACATGGTTTCTGAAGGAATAATCAAGGCTGCTTGCCATAATTTATTCATTTGTTCATTCATTCATTCATTCAATCGTTGTTGAGCGCTACACTGCAGGTGGTGTGCTGGGTGCGGGGACTATGGCGGTGAGCAAGAGTAGCATAGTCCCTTGACTCATGGAGTTTAGAGCAATGGTCCTAAAACATGAGGGTGCATGGGAATCCTTCGATAAATTAATTAAAAGTGCAAATTCTGGGGCTTTACCTCAAGAGATACCGATTTAGTTTTTAGACAATAGGACTCAGGAATTTTCTTGTTCTTGTTCTTTTTTTTTTTAAGCTGAAAAGTTGATTCTGAAGCAAAAGACCCACTAACCACACATTGAAAAACACTGGTTTGGTGGTTGTTTAGCTTGAAAAGAAAACTTGCAGAAATGAAAGTGATCACCATCTATAAAGACCTGTGTGACTCCAGAAAGTACAAAGGATACCAGTAGGTCAAAGCTAACCCGGAGGCAAGTTTCCATCTAATATTAGGTAGCAAGGGTCTATCAGGTAAGGCAGAATTCGCAGTCAACTGCAAGCTTGAGCTGGCTAGAGTGCCTAGTACTGACATTGTCATAAGGATTCTCACATTCGGCATGACTTTTTTTTTTTTTTTTTGAGAGAGAGGAGGAGAAAGAGCATGCGCGAGGTGGGGAAGGAAGGGCAGAAGCAGAGGGAGAATCCCAAGCAGGCTCCCCACGGACAGTGGAGCCCAACATGGGGTTCGATCCCACGACCCAGAGATCATGACCTGAGCCGAAACCGAGAGTGGCCTCATAACTGACTGAGCCACCCAGGCGCCCCCGGCATGACATTTTTCTATATGACCTCTAAGCATGAGAGAATTGTACAAGAACCAAAAGGGAGGGTTGATAAAAGGCATAAATGATTTAGTGTACTATTTTAGCCACTTATTTTCTCCAACAAACTACGTCAACTCAGATGATAATACAAATTCCAAAGTGAACACTTAGGCTAGGACAGACTACAAGGGTTGGCCAAAGTTCAAGGACTTGGAGGATGAAAGAATGAGGACTTTGAGAATGAGGACAAAGTTGAAGCAGCTTCCCAGCCCTTCCCTTGTTTCTCATGGGGCTGCACCCAAAGTTCAGTGACCTCAGCCATAAGGACCAAGAACAGTAGACCTTTCTTCCATTTTGAGGCTTGGGAGAGAATGTCTGTTACCCCAACTAACACCTGAGTTCTAGGTTCATCCTGTGCGGTAAAAATAAAACCCAGTCATGAAATCCACAGGCATCACTTCATATAACTTAGCTACTTGCAAGTGTCATTTCTTGCTGTGCAATCAGGTCTCCCAGAGATTGCAGTACAGCAAAGCTAGCATGGCCTATATACCGTATGGGATGTACATGCATGCAAATTAACCCTTGGAAGCAACACTATTATTATCCCCAACTTACAGATAAACCGTAATTAATTTCAGGACTCACTTCATATTGGATTGAGAAAATAGAATAATCTAGTTGAAAACTACTTCCTTTTCCTCACCAAAGCTACCAAGCTATCTGGGCCTGTATTTGTCTGCCTTCTCTCCTTTAATGGATGAACTAGTCTCACTACCGTCGAAAGCCAATCCCCTCACCCGTGTACTGAACTCCAATCCCTTTTCCTTCCTCACATGCCTTGGTCCTCTATTATACCATCTCTCTTCTGCATCATCAATTTCTTTCTCTATATAATTATTCCCACCAGCCTACAAATATGTTATAGTATCTCCCATCTTTATTTATTTATTTTTTTTAAGATTTCATTTATTTGACAGAGAGAGACACAGCGAGAGAGGGAACACAAGCAGGGGGAGTGGGAGAGGGAGAAGCAGGCTTCCCGCGGAGCAGGGAGCCCAATGCGGGGCTCGATCCCAGGACCCCGGGATCACGACCTGAGCCGAAGGCAGATGCTTAACCGACTGAGCTACCCAGGCGCCCCTAGGATCTTCCATCTTTAAAAACACACACACACACACACACAACGGAAAAAAAAAAACTTTGTTTCTGTCAGCACACTGCCTCTTTTCTTTGTTCTCCTATGTCAGTGTGAATTAGTTTTCATCACACATAACAGAAAATTGAAATTAGGGGCACCTGGGTGGCTCAGTCGGTTAAGTGTCTGCCTTCAGCTCAGGTCATGATCTCAGGGTCCTGGGATCAAGGCCCACATCGGGCTCCCTGATCGGTGGGGAGTCTGCTTCTCCCTCTGCCCCTTCCCCTGCTCATGCTCCCTCTCCCTTTCTCTCTCAAATAAATAAATAAGATCTTTAAAAAAAAAGAAATAGAAAACCCAAATTAGAGTCATATATATAAGATAGGGTTTGTTTTCTTTTATGTGAAGGAAGCTCAGACGTAGATATTATGGTTCCATGTTGTCACTAAGGACCCAGGCGCCCTTTGGCTTCCTGCTCTGCCATCTTTAGCACAAAGCTTCCATTCTCAAGTTCACCTCATGACCCAATACGGCTACAATAGTTTCAGCCATTTTATCTAGGTTCCAGGCAAGAAGAAAGAGAACGTTGGATGGAGGGAAAAAGAAAGCAAAGCCCAGGCTTTTCTCCACACTGCGCTGTATGAAAACGCCTTTGCCAAGTACCCGGATTACTTTTATCTGTTCATATCTCACAATAAATTTTCTGTTCTCAGCTTACTGAACTCTTAGCAGCATGTTGACATACCAATCTCTCCCTCCTTTTGGAAGAGTGCTTTCATCTGGCGTCAGAGACTCCGCGTTCTCCTGGTTTCTTTGTATTTCATTGGCTGCTTCTTTCTCATTTCCTTTGCTAGATCCACCTTTTCTTCCCAACATCTAAGTATCTTTGCCTCAGGCTTCATTTCATGAACATCTTCTTCATATATATATATATATATATATATATATATATATATATATATATATACTATTTTCCTAATGGTCTCATCCAGTCCTATGACTTTATTTTTTTTTAAGATTTTTTTTTTAATTTATTTGGAGAGAGAGAGAGAGAGAGAGCACGAGTGGGCGGAGGAACAGAGGGCGAGAGAATCTCAAGCAGACTCCCAGCTGAATGCAGAGCTCAACGTGGGGCTCGATCCCATGATGCTGAGATCATGCTGTGAGCTGAAACCAAGAGTCGGATGCTTAACTGACTGAGCCACCCAGGCACACCAGTCTTACGACTTTAAATACTCTCTCTATTTCCTGCTGATGCCATAAGTTTATAGCTCCAGCCATGTCTCTGTGTGGAAGCCCAACTCATATATCATCTCCACTTGGATGTCTAACAGGAATCTGGACTGGAGCATGACCAAAGCAGAACTTCTAATTTCCACCCTTAAGAAAAACCTTCTCCCTCAGTCTTTCCCATATCAATTAATGGCACTACCAGTCACACAGTTGTGCTGGCCAAAAACCTAGGAGTCATCCTTGACTACTTTGCTTTCTTCCTCTTCCTTATCCAATCCTTTAGAAAGTTCTGTCTCCTTTATATCCAAAATATATCCCCAATCCCATAACCCGTTATTCCTCCAACATTCTTGCCCATACATCTCTCATCGGGTTTATTATAATAACCTCCTGACTTTCCTTTTTTCCAGACTTGTTTCCACTAATGGTCGAGGTTAATAGTTACAAATAGCAGAAACTAACTGGATGGTTTAAACAGAAAAAGGGGGGTGCCTGGGTGGCTCAGTTGGTTAAGCGTCCAACTCTTGATCTCAGCTCAGGTCTTGATCTCAGGGTCATGAATTCAAGCCCCATGTTGGGCTCCACGTTGAGTGTGGAGCCTACTTTAAAAATAAACAAACAGGGCGCCTGGGTGGCTCAGTTGGTTAAGCGACTGCCTTCGGCTCAGGTCATGATCCTGGAGTCCCGGGATCGAGTCCCACATCGGGCTCCCTGCTCGGCAGGGAGTCTGCTTCGTCCTCTGGCCCTATCCCCTCTCATGTGTTCTCTCTCTCTCGTTCTCTCTGTCTCAAATAAATAAATAAAATCTTTAAAAAAAATAAAATAAAAAAAAAAAAAAAAAAAAAAAAAAAAATAAAAATAAACAAACAAACAGAAACAGAAAAAGAACAATTTAAGGGAATAGAATTGTGGCAGGGAATTTGGAGGCAAACTGGTGTGCAGCTCTGGTAGAGTGGATAACAGAATAACCAATAAAATCATGGAGTATTTTGCAGTTGTTAGATACAACTCCCATGGATACCATCCCCAAGGGTCTAGGGTGCTGCCACTCGTTTTGCGGTGAAGGGGCAGGAATAACTGTCCCAAAACAACTCTGCAGAAAGGCAAGAGGTGAGCTTTTTTTTTTTTTAATATTTTATTTATTGAGAGAGAGAGCAAGAGACAGCATGAGTGGGGAGGAGAGGGAGAAGCAGGCTCCCCACCGAGCAGGAAGCCTGATTCGGGGCTCGATCCCTGGACCCCGGAATCCCGACCTGAACCGAAGGCAGCCGCTTAACCAACCGAGCCACCCGGGCACTGAGCAAGCAGATATTCTCAAATTATTATTGAAGTATAGCTGACATACAATGTTATATTAGTTTCATGTGTACGATAAAACGATTTGACAAGTCTATACATTACTTAGTACTCACCATGATAATTGTAGTCACCATACAACGTTATTACCATATTATTGACTATGTTCCCTATGCTGTACTTCTCCTCTCTGTGACTTTATTTTGTAACTGGAAGTTTGTACCGGAGAGCAGAACTTCAGGAAGCTTTTCTCTGCCTACTCTCTCACTGCTACCCTCTTCCCAGAGCAGAGCCTGCTGACTCTGTTACTCTCCACCCCCAACCCCCATCTTCTCCCATCTCTTCCCACACATTCCAGTTCAAGACAGACTGGCTTCCCCAGGAGTTTCTCACAGAGGGAGTGGTTATGGTGGTTCATTCCTGGATTCTCTGCTTTCCTCGTACTTTATATTTTCCCCAGGATTGATTTTCGAGGAAGGAGCCAGCAACCTGAGCTAATTTGCCATCTGAATGGTTTCCGGTGTGTTCTGGTTCACCACAAGTTCCTGCAGTTCCTGGAGGAGGTTACTGCATCGTTACTGAGAGGAGGGGTTGGCCTGCAGATATTGTTAACCCGCAAATTGCACAACTTATAGAAGGCTGATTTAGTGTCATCAGTGCCATAATTAGCACCTGGGGAAGGGATCTGGACTACATTGTCGAGTAAGATTCGTCTTAATAAACTCAACAAATACTTGTGTGGTTACAAGCCAAGCATGGTGTTATGTGTGCTGGAAATAAAAATGAAAAGAAATTGGTCCTACCTTCTAGTGGAGAAGGAGAGAAATGATTCTATTATAATTATAATATTGTAAATCAAAATAATCACACCCTTAATAAAGATACGCACAAGGTTGTCAGGAACATAGGATCCTCGGCAAAAGGAGCTTCACAGAAAGGTGACGTTTGAGCAGAGAACTTGAAGAATGTGTAGGATTTTTTCCAAGAAAGCAAATGGAAGGAAAATGTTACAGACAGTGTACAAGTATGAGGCCAAGGGAAAAAGCTTAAGGAAGCGTGGTATACTCTGGGATGTACAAATAGATCAGTATTTCTAGAGCGTAAACTGAGAATGGAAACAGGCACTCTAATTCAGTGCTGATCAGTGTATAAACTGGTTCTTCAGCTTGTTAGGAAGGCCATTTGGCAATAACTATCAAAACTTAAAATGTATGTACTTTTTGGTCAGGAATTGCAGCATACCTTCCAGCATTGTTTGTAATAGCAAAAGATTTGCAACAATCTAAATATCTATGAAAGAGGGGGCTGGTAAAATAAATGGTGGGATATCCAAACAATGCAAGAGTATATACTCCTAAAAAAGAACAGGAGATCTGTAACTACTAACATGGACTAGTTTTTAAAACATACATATTGTTAAATGTAAAAATCTGGGTGCTGAGCACTGTGTATACAAGTGTATACATTTTTGAGTGTGTGTTGGAGGTGTGATTTCCCATAGATGCATAGAATATTTCTGGATGGGTTTGCAAGGAACAGGTAAGAGGAGCTGCTCCCCTGAAAATAGGAACTGGGGATCTGGA
This sequence comes from Neomonachus schauinslandi, assembly GCF_002201575.2. Taxonomy (NCBI): domain Eukaryota; kingdom Metazoa; phylum Chordata; class Mammalia; order Carnivora; family Phocidae; genus Neomonachus; species Neomonachus schauinslandi. The sequence continues at coordinate 72,873,596 of NC_058411.1, read as the reverse complement.
GTAGGAGGTAGTGACAGACAGATTCTAAAATGCTTCCAGTCATCCCTGCTTCCTGATATTCACGCCCATGTGTAGTCCATTGCCTTTGGAGTATGAATGGGGCCTGAGACATGTTTCTAGAAAATAGAATACAACAAAAGTGATGGATATCATTTCTGTGATTATGTTAAATGCAATTGTAACTTCCATCTTGCTACGGACTCTACTGACCCTCACTCTTGTTAGATTTCATGAAGTAAACTGCCCTACAGAGAGGCCCACATGCCAAGGAACTGAGCATGGCCTCTGGCTGGCAGCCCATGAGCACAAGGAACTGACTCCTGACAACAAGGATGTTAGCTTGGAAGTGTATCCTTCCCCCGCTGAGCCTCAGATGAGACCCAGTCCTGGCTGACACCTTGACTGCGGCCTTATGAGACCCTGAAGCTGAGGACCCAGATGAGCCACGCCCAGATTCCTGACGCACAGAAAAGTCTTTCTTTAATATTTCTATTCAGCATCAGGCTGAAGTTCCAAATCAGTGCAGCCAAGCAAGAAAAAAATTATTTTAAGCATAAGGATTGGAAAGGAAAAAGATAATATTCCCTACATGAAAACCCCTCCCAGTCTATAGATAAAATTTGGCATTGATAGAGAAAGTGTAGCAGCGTATTTGGACAAAAAAGTAAATATATAAAAGGCAATTTTACTTCTGTACACACGCAGTAAATATCCAGATAATGTTATTTTTAAAAATACTATATATTACATAGATATGCAAAAGTACAAGGTCTCTAGATATGCAGAAATTATGAACAAATCCTAAAGTCTTATTAAAAGACACCAAAGAAAACCTAATAATTACAAGGATAGAGCATGTTCATAGACAGAAAGATTCAATATCCTAAAAATGTGAATTCTCCCCAACAGATCTACACATTTAGAATAATTCCAATAAAAATTCCAACAAAATTTTTCATAGAACTTAACAGGCTAATACATTTTTTTTTTAAAGCAAGAGGTGCTTGGGGGCTCAGTTGGTTAAGCATCCGCCTCTTGATTTCAGGTCAGGTCATGAGCTCAGGATTGTGAGATGGAGCCCCGTGGCAGGCTCCCACTCAGTGTGGAGTCTGCTTCAGATTCTCTCTCTCCCTTTCCCTCTGCCCCTCCCCCACTCACACATGTTCTCTCTCTCTCTCTCTCAAAATAAATAAATAAAATCTTTAAAAAAAAAAAAAAAGCAAAAGGCCAAGAATTACCAAGATACACCTAAAGAGAGAGATCTAGGCTAGAGGCCAGGTGAGGGAAGAGGGGGATATGCCCCACAAGATAGATTTATGGCGAAGAAACAGTAATTAAGACAGTGCACTTTCAGTGCAAGAAATACAAATGGACAAATGGAACAGAATAAAGAACCCAGAAAAGGACACACACATGTGTGTGAGGAGACTGGATTTACAACAGAGCTGGTACTGGAGGTCAGTAGGGTATTGAAAGCTTGTGCAAGAGACAGTTCTGGGACAACTGGGTACCCATTTTGAAAAAAATTTTTTTTGCTTAATCCCAACCTAACACCAAAACAAATGTAAAGGCAAAAATTTGTTTTGGTTTAATTCAGAAGGACAATATAGACTGTCTTTATGATTACAGTTGGGAAGGATTCTTAAGACACACGTTTTAAAAATTCAAACCAGACAGGAAAGGATTGGTAAATTTGTGGATATTAAAATTAAGATTTTCTGTTAATGAAGACATCATAAAGAAAGTAAACATAAATGACATTTTTAAAAGACATAGACTAGGTGAAGGTATTTCCCACATATTTAACTACCAAGAGATCGGTTTTCAGCATACAAAAATATTACAAATCAAAAAGAAAAAGTCATGAATTATGAACAAGCATCTCGGGAAGATAAACCAAGAGTAGCTCCTAGTAGATTGGCAATATTGTCTCTTTAGGTGAATTGTGAGTAATTGCATTTTATTTTTAATCAATGTAGGAAGGATAGATAGATAGATAGATAGATAGATAGATAGATAGATAGATAGACAGACGTTAAAAATATTCTTTTGTAGGGGCACCGGGTGGCTCAGTGGGTTAAGCATCTGACTCTTTGTTTCGGCTCAGGTCGTGATCTCAGAGTCCTGAGAATGAGCCCCCCATCAGACTCCCAGCTCAGCTCAGAGTCTCTTTGTCCCTCTCCCTCTGCTCCCCTCCTCTTCACTTGTACACTTTCTCTCTCTCTCTCTCTCTGGAATAAATAAGATCTTTAAAATATATATATTCTTTTGTAGATTTTCAGTATTTAATAACAACTTGACAATAGAAAAACAGAATAAATAAAAGAAAAGCAGAAAGAAGGAATTAATAAAGAAAATCCTGAAACCAATAAAATGGGAAACTGATATGCTCTAGAAAGAAGAAAAGCCCCAAAACGGAATGTTTTAAAAGGCTGATAAAATCCTCTGTCAAGCGTTACTAAGGAAAAGAAAACCACAAAAATATGAAGAATGAGAAAGGGAATATAAACACAGATACAAACAAAAGGAACAAAAGAAGCCAATGCTTAGGAGTCACCATGTGCCAGGCATGTTTTAGATACTATGTCATTGACTTTGCAACAACAGTTCCATACCTGAGATAAGTTTATTGATATCCCTGTTTCTCAGATGGGAAAAACATAGCACAGAGAGGTAGAAGGACCTCCCGAAGCTCACGTGACTAGTGAGTGCCAGACCTGGGACTGGAGTCTAGGCAGCCAGGCACTTCAGGCTATGTGCTCAGTCATTTCTCAGCACTGCCTTTCTTCAAATGTACATCTCGTTGAGTGTTAGAGTCCAGAAGACCCTTCCAGACCACTTACTCCGTTTCTCTCATTTTATGGAAGAGGATTTCTTTTCTACAGTGTCCTAAGTATGGAAGAAACTATCTGGAGAGACCTAGAGGAGTCAGTGTTGACGGTGCTGACCTAGAGAACAAGTACAAAAATTATAAGAGAATATTATGTGCAACTCATGGCAATAACCTTGAAAAACTAGAAGAAGGAAATAATTTTTTTTAAGATTTTATTTATTTGACAGACAGAGAGAGAGTGAGCACAAGCAGGGGGAGTGGCAGGCAGAGGGAGAGGGAGAAGCAGGCTCCCTGCAGAGCACAGAGCCTGATGCAGGGATCTATCCCAGGACCCTGGGATCATGAGCCAAGCCGAAGGCAGACGTTCAACCAACTGAGCCACCCAGGTGCCCCGGAAGGAAATAATTTTTGAACAAAATACAAATGATCAAGTTGACTTAATAAGCAGGGGAAAAAAACTAAAATGAAACCAGTAATCATATAAGAAATAAGAAAGTTAATTAATGATCTACCTTTTTTTTTTTTTTTATTTGAGAGAGAGAATGAGATAGAGAGCATGAGAGGGGGGAGGGTCAGAGAGAGAGGCAGACTCCCTGCTGAGCAGGGAGCCCGACGTGGGACTCGATCCCGGGACTCCAGGATCATGACCTGAGCCGAAGGCAGTCGCTTAACCAACTGAGCCACCCAGGCGCCCCTAATGATCTACCTTTTAAGAAAGCATCAGTCTCAGATGGTTTTATAGCTAAGTATACAGAATTTTTATTTATTTTACTTTTTTTTTTTTTTAAGTAGGCTCCATGCCCAGCATGAAGCCCAACGTGGGGCATGAACTCATGACCCTGAGATGGAGACCTGAGCTGAAACCAAGAATCAGACACTTAACTGACTGAGCCACCCAGGCACCACAAAGTATACAGCATTTTTAAAGAACAGATATTCCTATCTTACTTAAATTATTCCACACTACAATCAAAGAAGAAAGAACTTTGATACATTTTACAAGCCTAGTTTACTCTTAATACTAAAACATAATAAAGATAATACAAAAAGAAAACAGACCAACTTTATCTTTGAATATAGATGCCAAGAGTCTAAATCAAATTTTAGGCTTTTGCAAATCAAATTTTAGACTTTGCAAATCAAATCCAACAACCATCTATTAAAAGAAAATCATTTCATGACCAGGTAGAATTCCAGGCAACAAAAATGGTTTAACATTAGGAAATATGTGTCTCCAATTCAGCACAGGAACAAAATAAAGGAGGAAGATCACACAATTATATCAAGAGTTACTGAAAGGCTTTTGCTAAAAGTTAGCAGCCATTTCCAATAATAGGAGCTCATGTTTATTAAGTGCTTGCTCTGTGCCAGGCACTGTTCTAAGTGCTTTGCTGGCATCAACTTAATTCTCCTAGCAACAACTGTATTGCTACAATTATTAGTTTTCCTATTTTACAAAAGAGAAAACTGAAACTCAGAGAGGTGAAATGATGTCACGCATATTGGAAATGTTGAAGCTAGGATGTGAGCCAAGGCAGATTGGCTCCCGAACCCAAACTGAGTTATACTGCGCTGCTTCTAACAAAATCTCTGGTTAGCACTAAAAGGAAATCACTATACTTAAATATGATCAACATTAATAATATTATGAAAAACTAACAGTAAACTTTACAAATAAAAGGCCAAATTTCAGGAACAAGTTCAGTGTCCAAATCTCTGTGAGGATCTATCAATATACAGCACCATCTTCCCTCCTAATTCTGAACACGTTAGAGAAAGGATAAAATATAATAAGATGGGAAACTATTAAAGGCTGGATCAGAGTCCATGGATTGCATCTGTGGGAAACCAGTCTTTATGAAGCTGAACTGCAGAGTTAGGCGGACTTTGCTGACCAGTCAGCACCAGAGGGATGCACTGGGCCGAGGCAGGTCTCCCTGGTGAGGGGACTAGCCAAGCAATCCTGGTTTATTTTCTTCACATTTATCAATGGGTACAGAGATCCCAGGAATATCATGTTTGATTGAACTCCCTCTAAGTGATTCTTCTTATTTAAAAAGGTTTAATTTAGGGGCACCTGGGTGACTCAGTTGGTTAAGCATCCAACTCTTGGTTTTGGCTCAGGTCATGATCTCAGGGTCATGAAATCGGGCTCCAGTCAGGCTCTGCGCTCAGCACAGAGTCTGCTTGTCTTTCTCCCTCTGCCTCTCCACCACCCCCCTCTCTCAAATACATAAGTAAATAAATAGGTTTAACTTAATTCAATCACAACTTACAAGTTACCAAGAATCAAACGCTAGCAGAGAGAGCTAGCCTTTGAGAAAGGCAAAACATGTCCTCTCTCTCACTTTGTGAGAGCTTAGGGTCTGCTGTAAAGGAAAAGGTGAGGAAGCATACAAATGCCGACCATGTGCTGAACGATTTACCTGCAATATTTCACTGAACACTTAATTTAAAACTCACACCAGTTAAAAGGGGAAAGGTCTGTGACTTGGAAAAGTTAAGTAAGTTGCCCAAGTTCATCCAGTTTGAAAGTGACCAAGTGGCTATTTGGCCGGGGAGTGGGGGGGGAAAGGTCAACAAAGACAATAAAACATCACGTGAGCTTTTGACATTGTTACAGTATCATTAGACAATATAATAATTGTCAAATAATCAGACAATTAGGAGTCAGTTTTTACAAAGAGGAGACTGTACAGAAGGGGAGAAGTTCCCCAAGCAGTCAAAGTGTTCAACTTAGTTAATGAGAGACTTTATTATGAAGAATATAAACGTCAGTTTCTAAAAATAAAGTATTCACAAACGTGGAAATACGAGCGAAGCATCTGAACAAAGACACGGCTAAATCTTGCCAATGGGTCAAATTCTGCAACAAGCAGACACTCCCTTCTCAGTTCTGGTTAGTCTCTATGATACCACCAGTTCTTCCTGTGGCAGGTGGATGCAGAAGCACCAGCAACCAGAGCGTATGCCGTTTATTCCCAGGGAGGAGCATGGACATGTGCTTGGGCTGGCACCACATAAGGTAGTTTTCTTGGCTTGCTTGCTTTTTTTAAGATTTTATTTATTGATTTGAGAGAGAGAGGGCACTTATTTGAGGTGGGGGGAGAGAGGGGCCGGCCGAGGGAGAGGGAGAAGCAGGCTCCCCGCTGAGCAGGGAGCCCAACACAGGGACTCACTCCTAGGACTCTGGGATCATGATCTGAGCCGAAAGCAGACACTTAACCGACTGAGCCACCCAGGAGCCCCTCCTTTGGCTTTCTAAAGATATGTGGTAATGGGTTGAGAGGATCATTCCATTATTTTCCTGCCCCAAACCTTTCTTAAAGCTTCCTTCACATCCTTGCTTCTCAAGGAGTACATAAGGGGGTTCAGCATTGGGATTACCACTGTGCAGATCACAGCAACTGTGCGGTCTTGGGTCAACGAGTAGCTGGACCTGGGGTGCAGGTACATAGAAAGTGTGCCATAGAGGAGGGACACAGCAGTGAGGTGGGAAGCACAGGTGGAAAAGGCCTTGAACCTGCCCTGGGCTGAGCTTATTCTCAGGAAGGAGATGAGGATTAAGAGGTAAGAGACCAAGATGGTAAGGGTGCAGCTCAAAAGGTTGAAACCAGCAAAAATGAAGAGCAGGATCTCACACATCGAGGTGTCCACACAAGACAGAGACAAGATAGGTGGTCCATCACAGAAGTGAGTGACCACATGAGCACTACAGAATTTCAGACTAAAGATACAGCTTGTGTGGATAAGAGAATTGAGAAATCCTGCACCATAGGAGCCCACAATCAAAGAGACACAGATCTCAGGAGACACAGTGAGTGGGAAGAGCAGGGGGTTACAAATGGTGGCAGAGCGGTCATAGGCCATGGCGGCAATGAGATAGCATTCACTGGTGGTGAAACCTGCATAGAAGAACATCTGGGCCATGCAGCCAAAATAGGAGATCACTTTCTTCTTGGCCAAGAAGTTCACCAGGGTCTGCGGGATAACTGTGGAGGAGTAGCAGAAGTCCAAGAAGGAGAGGCTCTTCAGGAGGGAGCACATGGGTGTGTGCAGAGTGGCACTCATGTGGATCAGAAGGAACATGATTAGGTTCCCCAGCACAGTGATGGTGTATGTGCCCAGGAACATGGTGAAGAGCAGCTTCTGGAGCTGGGGGTCACTGGTGAGGCCCAAGAGCTCTAACTCAATCTCTTGGCTCAGGTTTGCCCCTTCCATATTTCTCCAGTGCCCTGGTGTGTGGAACGAGGGTACCACCCGAAATGAGGGGGAACACCCAGGGGCTCTCACTGGATTTGGTTCTGCTTTAGCCAAGGGCAGCCGTCTGAAGATTGGTCTCACTGTGGAGGTCCTCTGTAGGTAGAACTCTTTCATAGAGAAGGTCTTCTCTACTTGGTTGTTTGGTTAGTTTGTAAGCATTACTAGAGCAGTAGTAAAAAACAGAAAAGAAATGTATACAATTTGGTCTCTCCATGACCTTAAGAAGTTCTAAATAATGGAACAGTTAGTTAGGAAATATTTGTTGATGGCCTTCCATATGCTGAGCTCTGTGTTCTTCCTGTCAGAAATTCAAGTGTCTGTCTTTAGGAAGCTTACATTCTAGGGATAGTATATTTTGTGTTAAAGCACACAGGCCCTGGCATCAGACTGCCAAGGTTCCAAGCTGGGACCTCGCCACTAACTAGCTGTGTAACCTTGGGAATGTTATTTAACCTCTCTGAGTTTCAGTTTTCTCATCTGTACAATAGGGATAATAGCACTAATCTCAAAAGATTGTTGTAACGATTCAATGAGTTAATCCACATAAAGCACTTGAACAAAGCCTGGCGTGTTAAGAAAGTTCGAAGAATGTTAGCTTTGATTATTCTCATCGGAGAGACAGACCTAGTGCATAACTAAATATGATCAATAAAATGAAACAATGACAAAATTTGGCAAGCAACCCACCACCAAACAACACAGACAGAGACATGTATGCTGAGCAAGCGTGACTGAAGAGACCTTCAGAGGAATGTTCTAGAGGAGCTGAAGGCGATTTATTGGCTCAGCTCTAAAATGGCCTCTGAACTTGGCACAAGTTAAGCACTACTGTGAGTTCTAACAGTGATGAGGGTTGGGGATGTGGAGAGATGGGGATGGTGTAGGGCCATGAAGAGCAAACCGAGACCTTGCTCTTGGAAGCATCCTTTGCAGAGTCTCGAGTCATTTCCAAGGAATAGGTTCACCCTGAACTCGAAGGCCACTGGGGCCAGAGGGGAAGGAACAGCTCTTCCCCAGGGCTTTGTAAATGCCTTTCCTATTCGGAGAATGAACAAGGCCATGGTTACACCACCTAAACACCATACTCTTTTCCACTCCATTGGCTGCTGTGCTGCCCATGTTTCTGAATTACCTCTGGGTTCTGGAGTCAGTTAAGCACTCCATGCTCTTTGGTGAGGACTCTCAGCTGCAAAGACTTTGAAGCCAGCAGATGTGATTGGGTAGGATGGAAGCTCCTCAAGGAGCTCCTCAGGGCAGGAGTGTAAGTGAATGACACAGCTGTGGATGATGTTGGGAGGATTTGGGAGAGGAGAGCTGGATTGAGCAAAGTTTCTAATTTATCCCACTGGCAGAGTTTCCAGAATCATCAAACTACCAGGGCAGGAGAAGACTCTAAACACATGGATAACTAAATTCGACTGTCAAGTAGATAATGAAGGCACTATGGCTACTGCTAGAGCACTGTGACTGGTGACAAGCAGAAAGCATTGTAATGCCCGAAGAGGTCACATGCCCCACTAAAGTTGAGATACTCAAAATATAAGAGGGCAAATTTGAACACAGAGCCTTGGTAACTTCTTTTAAAGCACATGAAGCATAACTCTGTGATTTGATGTCACTGAGATGTAACATTCAGGCATTCTTTTTTTTTAAATATTTATTTATTTATTTATTTATTTATTTATTTATTTATTTATTTATTTATTTGAAGGAGGGCGAGAGAGAGAGAGCATGCATGAGCGCAGTGGGAGGGACAGAGGGAGCCAGAGAGGATCCCAAGCAGACACTGTACTGAGCACTAGGCGCAGAGCCCAATGTGGGGCTCGATCTCATGATCCTGAGATCATGACCTGAGCCAAAAATCAAAAGTTGGATGCTTAACCTACTGAGACACCCAGGTGCCCCCATTCAGCCATTCTTAAACTAATAGCTGCTAGTTTATAATAAACTCCATTATTGTAGGGGTGTGGGCAGCCCTAGATTTGGGTTGCAAATGTCACTGGCTCCATTGGTTTCAAAAGCCAACCCAACTTCAAAGCAAATTACAAGGCCTTCAGAGAAATGACTATAAAAATCCCAGGATGGAATAACTTAGAGGAACTTCAAGGATGCTGAGAAATTGTTGTTAAGAGTGGAACAGGACTTCTTGAGACCCAACTTCACATCTTCCCTCAATAGACTGTTTCAGTGTGGGTAACTGGCCTGCAGGTATCTCTCTCATGAAAAGAGTGAACAACAGCTGAGAAAAGTGGGAATGTGGTCAATGGTCAGGATAGCGTCGATGAGGCGGGGAGATGGGAAGGGACAGGATAGGGTGGTAGGGAATACCGCGGGTAGCTGATCAGAGGCTCCAGGTTCATTACTTGCTTTAAATCCACTCTCTCAGGGCGCCCGGGTGGCTCAGTCCGTTAAGCCTCTGCCTTCGGCTCAGGTCATGATCTCAGGGTCCTGAGATAAAGTCCCACATCCGGCTCCCTGCTCAGTGGAGACCCTGCTTCTCCCTCTCCCTCTCTCTCTGTATCTCTCTGTCTCAAATGAATAAATTTTTTAAAATCTTAAAAAAAAAAATCCACTCTCTCTCTTCCCCTCCACTTTCCCCTCTCATCTCTCTTCTCCAATCTGCACTCAATTCAGAATTATTCAGAATATAGAGTAAGCCAAGCAAGGGATGAAGAAACTGACATCTCTGTCAGTTTTTCAAAGGACGCTGGAATAACCACTATTTCTGTTGGCTAAAGTTTGTACCTGTGAATGAAATCTAGGAAGAAAACTTAAGGGTGGTCTTTTCACATGGAAATGGATTGGGGAGGAGAGCGTCTAGGAGTGATTACCGATGCCTGGGGCCTGTAGGTGAGGGAGGAGTAGGCAAGGGGCTTTATTTACAGCTGCCTCCTCGCCCTCCTCCCAGGAATAGCGGACTGGGAGCGCAGACAGAGAGAAGGCAGCCAAGGAAGCAGCTAGTGTGTCTTGAGCAATAGTGACCCCAAACACTATTGGTTCTCAAGCATTAAGGTGCCCTGCCCAAGGTTCACCGGAGAAGCTTGTTAAATGTGCAGATTCCGGGTCCCAACCTCAGAAAATTTGATCAAACAGGTCTATAGCTGGGCCCCCAAATCCAGTGATTCTGAAACAGGGGATCTCTGAACCACACTTTGAGAAACACTAAACCATGGGGTACCTGCAGGAGCAGACAGATCTTCCTGAGCCACATATAAACATCCTTTTCTAAACTGCTGGAATTCTCCATGTCCTGGAAAATCAGCCTGTGACTAGGATGGTTGTCCTGGCCATTCTCTTCTTTCCCGAATGTGTATCAATATCAACAATTTCCAGAAATCTGAATATTACCTTGTGATAATCAAACACCAGGGAACTTCCTCCTTCAAAGGTTGCTTGACATGTTCTTAAACAAATCATTTATTTCAGGGCGCCTGGGTGGCTCAGTCGTTAAACAAATCATTTATTTCTAGTAAAGCATATGACTTGATGGCAAAGCTCTTACTCTGGGAATCAGAACACAAGCCTTCAGTAGAAAAACAATAAAAACAAAGCCAGACTCTGGGTCCGTAGACTGAATGTGGAAATCAGAGACCACTACTGACTTTAACCTCTCACGTGGTGATGGAAGAAAACAGCCCCCACTCCCCAAGACATCCTCTCAACTGATCCTCAAGGGTGGGGAGAGACATCCCTTCCCCTGGGCAGCCCAGGAGCTCACAGCTGGGGAGGATGATGTGTTCACTGATGAGAGTTTAGGAGGCAGCTGAGGAAGTAAGAATAATTGGCCCCAGGTAGACCCACTAATGTTTTTGCGAAGTTAGTAGCATCTCCATGAGGCTCTATCCGGAAGAATAATAAGGTGACTGGGAACCTGGAAATAGAGAGAATGGATCCACACGAGATCCCAATCAATATGCTCATCATTAGCCTCAAAGGACTGCTCTGCCTTAACCCTCAACTTAACTCTTATGTAATTATTAGTTGTATTTCTGCTCCACTGGAAAACCACGTTTTTGTAGCTTTTCTTTCTTGTATGCCAGTTAGGCAATGTACACCTAAGACCTCCCTGCCCAAGGTCATAGTAAAATTAAAGCTATATACTTAGTTTCCAAATATTTGGGTATTTCCTAGGGATCTTTCTGTTCTTGATTTCTAATTTAATAGCATGTGGTCAAAAAACATACTTCGTATGACTTGAATGCTTGTGAATTTTTTTTAAAATTTTATTTATTTATTTATTTGACAGAGAGAGACACAGCAAGAGAGGGAACACAAGCAGGGGGAGTGGGAGAGGGAGAAGCAGGCTTCCTGCGGAGCAGGAAGCCCGATGCGGGGCTTGATCCCAGGATCCTGGGATCATGACCTGAGCCGAAGGCAGACGCTTAACGACTGAGCCACCCAGGCGCCCCTGAATGCTTGTGAATTTATTGAGACTTGTTTTATGGCCCAGAATATGTTCTGTTTTGGTGAATGCTCCATGTTCACTTAAAAAGAATGTATATTCTGCTGTTCTTGGGTAGAGTGTTCCATAATCACCAATTAGGTCATGTTGCTTGGTAGTGATGTTCAAGTCTACTATATCCTTTCTGATTTTCTGCCTACTTGTTCCATAAAGTATTGAAGGAGGGGTATAATGAATCTCTAACTGTAATTGTGAGTTTGTTTATTTCTCCCTACAGTTCTTTACTTTTTGCTTCAGGTATTCTGAAGTTCCTTTATTAGGCAAATAAACATGTAAAGATTGTTATGCCCTCTTGATAAATTTACCCACTTATCAGTATAAAATTACTTTCTTTATGCCTGCTGATACTTTTTGCTCTGAAATACACTTTTTCTGATAGCAATACTGTCACCACAATTTTATTGATTACTACTAGCATGGTAGATCTTAGATCTTTTACCATCCCTTTACTCTTAACTTTCTATTTTCAACTTTTCTGTGCCATTATGTTTGCAGAATTTCTCCAAGCAGACCTGAAATCTGGGTCTTTCTAGGATGAGGATAGGCCTGAAAAACTGATTTCAGATGTACCTTGTCACACAGTAAATATTCAGGAATGTTTTGAAGCTTTACTAGAAAAACTGGTATGGACGAAGCAAAAATCAAACAAACACAGTGAAAGGCAACTTTGTGAAGAAGGGGACAAGATCCTTACCCTGATCAGATGCTATCCTAGGCAGTGGAGACCTGTGGAGACCTGAAAGCCGGGGATAGTTGTTCCATTGCTAGAGTGCAGCTGTGTCTTCTTCTCTATGCGGATATTGTTATTCGGTTAGTCCCTCATATCCTTTACTATGTCCTTTATTTGTTTCTGTTAGCTTGCTACTCATTAAAATCATTTTGAGAACCAACACTCCCAAGTTTTAGGTGTGGCTTTTGTAAACATCATATATCTGGAATTTTCTCTTTTAGCCAATCAGAGTATCTCTGTTTTTATGTTTGGTGAGATTTGGGGGTTTTGGTTTTTATTTTTGGCTTTTTTTTTTTTTTACAATTTGGGGGACTTTTGATATATATTGAATTTATTTTTACATCTCACTTTGATTTTTCCATTTATCATACTTTTTACAATTTGCTTCCCTCTCCCACTCTCTGGCCTTATTTTTATTTCCTTTTGGATTAAATTTTCTTTGTTTTTCAATATGCTTTTTTCCCCTTCTACTGATTTTTTTATTTCTATTAGTAGCTATCATTAAATATTTAACAATGATATTTAAGTCTATCAAATATGCTTATCAAATATGTTCATAATGATATATTTTTAAAAGATTGATTGATTGATTTTAGGGAGAGAGAGCACAAGCAGAAAGGGCAGAGGGGGAGGGAGAGAGAATTTCAAGCAGACTCCATGCTCAGCTCAGAATCCATCACGAGGCTGGATCTCATGACCCTGAGATCATGACCTGAGTGGAAGCCAGGGGTCAGACATTTAACCAACTGAGCCACCCAGGGACCCCGAGTTCATAGTGATATTTAAGTAAATTAATTAGTCACTGGATTAGTTCTCTATTGCCATACAATAAATTCTCCCATAATTTAGTAGTTTGAATCAATAAACATTGAGGGGCGCCTGGGTGACTCAGTCGGTTAAGTGTTTGCCTTCGGCTGAGGTCATAATTTCAGGGTCCTGCATTGGACTCCCTGCTCAGCAGAGAGCCTGTTTCTCCCTCTCCCTCTGCTGCTCTCCCTGCTTGTGTGCTTGCACTCTCTCTCTCTCTCTGTGTCAAATAAATAAAATCTTAAAAAAATAAATCAATAAACATTGATTATATTATCCTCCTTAGAAGTGACATACTATATTTTCCACAGTATCCTGTTGGTTACACAGATCGGCCCTATTCACTGTGGGAGTGGACTACACAAGGGTATCAATACCAGGAGGTGAAAATCTTGGGGGCCATCTTGAAGACTGGCTATCACAGTCTGCCTTCTGGCCCTCAGTGATTCATGTCCACCTTATATGCAAAATACTCCCTCCCAAGGCCCTCCACAGTCACATCCCATTACAGTGTCAGCTCAAGTCCATGATCACATCATCTAAATTAGGTACAGGTAAGGATGAAACTCATTAGGCAGAGTTACATAGCATTTCTCCAGTACAATTTCACTCAATCATAAGTCTGATGAGCTGAACATACAAGTTACATCTGGCTTCTACACTCACAACATATAATGGCAGGACAGGTATGGGATAACCACTATAGAATAAAAAGGGGAGATGGGGAAGGTAGACACACAAAAGTCATTGAGTCATAGAAATTCTGAAATCCAGTAGGGCGCTTGATGGCAATTCCTTGATTAGGATTCAAGTTCTGGAAATAATTGTCCATGGCTCTTGGCTCCACCTCTGAAATCATGGTTCTGCCCACAGAACTCTTCTTTATTTTATATGAAAGTACTAAAATCACTCAATACAAAATAGATAATGAGTAACTGAGTTACCTATTTTAAAAATTCTTTTTTTTTTAAAGGTTTTATTTATTTATTTGAGACAGAGAGAATGAGAGAGAGCACATGAGAGGGGGGAGGGTCAGAGGCAGAAGCAGGCTCCCTGCCGAGCAGGGAGCCCGATGCGGGACTCGATCCCGGGACTCCAGGATCATGACCTGAGCCGAAGGCAGTCGCTTAACCAACTGAGCCACCCAGGCGCCCCCTATTTTAAAAATTCTTAAAAATAAATCTCTAGGTCTAGATGGTTTCAGTGGATAATTCCACCAAATGTTTAAAAAAGAATCACACCAATCCTACATAATCTCTTCAAGAAAATAGAAGGAAACTTTTCCAAACTATGATACCAAATCAAACCAAACCAAAAACCAGAATAAGACCACACTAATAAAAAAAAAAAAGTCTCATGAATATAGACATGAAAGTCTGCAACAAAATATTAGCATATAGAATCTAACCATGCATGTAGAAAGAATTATGTACCATGACTCAGTGGGGTTGATTCTGGGATGCAAGTTTCCTTCAACATTTGGAAAGCAGTCAGTAGAACCCGCCATATTAATAGGCGAAAGAAGAAAGTCACACAATAACATCAACTGATGCACAAAAAGCACTTGACAAAATTCAACACTCGGTCATGGGGAAAACAAACAAACAAACAAACAAACCTCTCAGCAAGTTAAAAGTAGAGGAAAATGGGAAATTACCCTAACCTGATAAAACCTGAAGCTAACATCATACATAAAAGACTGCATACTTTTCCCTTTAAAAATGGGAACAAAGCAAGGATATCTTCTCTTACCACCCTTATACATCATTGTATTGGAAATCCTAGCCAGTGCAAGAATGCAAGAAAAGGAAACAAAAGGCATACATATTGGAAAGGAAGAAATATAACTATCTCTTTTTACAGTTGACGTGACTATCTAGGCAGAGGGGTCTACAAAATTCTCAATGAATTGAGAAAACTGCTTTCTCAATGAAGCTACCAACCAAGCAATCAACAAAACTCTTAGAATAAGAGAGTGCAGTGAGGTTGCAAGATACAAGATCAAGATATAAAAATAAAAGAATAAAATAGAATCATTCTACCCAATTTTAAGACTATATTGCTACAGTTAACAAAAATATGGTATGGACAGATGGATAAAAACATTGATCAATGGAACAAAATAGAGAACCCAAAAATAGAACTCAAATAAGTATGCCCAACTGACTTTTGACAAAGGTGCAAAAGCAATTCACTGGTAGGATAGTCTTTTCAACAAATGGTGCTGGAGCAGTTGAACAGCCATAGGTAAAAACAAATTTTAAAAAACCCTTCAGTCTAAACCCTACATATTACACACACACAAATTTTTTTAATGGATCATAGATTTAAATGTAAAAGATAAAACTATAAAACTTATCAGAAGAGAACCCAGAAATGAACCCTCAACTCTCTGGTCAACTAATCTTCAACAAAGCAGGAAAGAATATCCAGTGGGAAAAGGACAATCTCTTCAACAAATGGTGTTGGGAAAATTGGACAGCCACATGCAGAAGAATGAAGCTGGACCATTCTCTTACACCACACACAAAGATAAACTCAAAATGGATGAAAGACCTAAATGTGAGACAGGAATCCATCAAAATCCTAGAGCAGAACACAGGTAGGTAGCAACACCTTCGACCTCAACCGCAGCAACTTCTTGCTAGACACCTCTCAAAAGGCAAGGAAACAAGCAAAAATGAACTATTGGGCCTTCATCAAGATAGAAAGCTTTTGCACAGCAAAGGAAACAGCCAAAAAAACTAAAAGGCAACCTATGGAATGGGAGAAGATATTTGCAAATGACATATCAGATAAAGGACTAGTATCCAAGATCTATAAAGAACTTATCAAACTCAACACCCAAAAAACAAATAATCCAGTCAAGAAATGGGCAGAAGACATGAACACACATTTCTCCAAAGAAGACATATAAATGGCCAACAGACACATGAAAAAATGCTCAACATTATTCGGCATCAGGGAAATACAAATCAAAACCACAATGAGATTATCACCTCACACCAGTCAGAATGGCTAAAATTAACAAGTCAGGAAACAGCAAATGTTGGCGAGGATGCGGGACAAAGGGGAACCCTCCCACACTGTTGGTGGGAATGCAAGCTGGTACAGCCATTCTGGAAAACAGTATGGAGGTTCCTCAAGAAGTTAAAATTAGAGCTACCCTATGACCCAGCAATTGCACTACTAGGTATTTACCCCAAAGACACAAATGTAATGATCCGAAGGGGCACACGCACCCCAATGTTTATAGCAGCAATGTTCACAATAGCCAAACTATGGAAAGAGCCAAGATGTCCATCGACATATGAATGGATCAAGAGGATGTGGTATATATATATATATATATATATATATATATATATATATATATAATGGAATATTGCTCAGCCATCAAAAAGGATGAATACTTACCATTTACACTGACGTGGATGGAACTGGAGGGTATTATGCTGAGCGAATTAAGTCAATCAGAGAAGACAATTATCATGTAGTTTCACTCATGTGGAATGTAAGAAACAGCACAGAAGATCATAGGGCAAGGGAGGGAAAACTGAATGGGAAGTCATCAGAGAGAGACAAACCATGAGAGACTCTTAACTATAGGAAACAAACTGAGGGTCGTTGGAGGGGAGGTGGGTGGGGGGATGGGGTAATTGGATGATGGGCATTAAGGAGGGTATGTGATGTGATGAGCACTACGTGTTATATGCAACTGATGAATTATTTAACTCTACATCTGAAAGTAATAAGGTACTATATGTTGGCAAATTGAATTTACATAAAAAACCTTATTAGAGAAAATATAGGAGAAAATCATCAGGTCAGGACCTAGTTCTTGGTAAAGAGTTATTAGAAATGACACTAAAAGCATGATCCATAAAAGACAAAAATTGATAAATTGGACTTTATCAAAATTAGAAACATTTGCTCTACAAACTTCTGTTAAGATGAAAAGACAAGCTACAGAAATGAGAGGAAATATTTGCAAACTATTTGACAAAGGATCTGTATCTAGAATATATAAAGAACTCTCAAAATCAGTAGGTTTTGTTTTGTTTGTTTTAAGTAAGCTCTGCACCGAACATGGTGAATCCCCTCAAGATTCAGCAGTTTAGGGGCACCTGGGTGGCTCAGTCAGTAGAGCATGCATCTCTTGATCTCGGGGTCATGAGTTCAAGCCCACGGTGGGCAAAGAGCTTACCTTAAAAAAAAAAAAAATCCAATTATAACATGGACAAAAGGCATGGACAGTTCACCAAGTGGCAGATAACCACTTGAAATGATGGTATCATCAGCCATTAGGGAAATGCAAACAAGCAAACAAGAACAAAACCCCACTCAATACCTATTAAAAAAGTGAAAATAAAAACTAGTCACAATCCTGGGGCATCTGACCGGCTCAGTCAGTGGAGCATGTGACTCTTGATCTCAGGGTTTGAGTTTGAGCCCCAGGTTGGGTGGGGAGATTACATTAAAAAAAAAAAAAAAAAGTAGTGACAATCCCAAATCTTGCCAAGAATGCAGAGAAACTGGATCTCTTGTTCTTGTTGGTGGGAATGTAAAATAACACAGCAACTCTGAGAAATGGTTTGGCAATTTCTCATAAAATTAAACATATACTTACCATCCTACTCACCCATCACCACACTCCTTCCTGGGCATTTATCCCAGAGAAATGAAAACGTATGTCCACAAAAACGGATACACAAATATTCATAGCAACTTTATTTGTAATAGCCCCAAACTGGAAACATCCCAAATGTCCTTCAACAGATGAATGGTTAAACAAACTGGTACATCCACAGCAACAAAAAGGAACAAACTATTGTTACATGTAACAACTTGGATGGAATTCAAGGGCATTGTGCTGTGTGTTTGTTGGGGGGGGGGGGGCAGCCATTCTCAAAAGGTTACACACTGTGTGATGCCATTTATATAACTTCTTGAAACGGCAAAATTATAGTAATGAAGAACAGATTAGTGGTTTCCAAAGGTTAAGAATGGTTGTAGGAGGATGGGGGACATAGTATGACAGTAAGTAGTATAAGGGTTCTTTTGTGGTAATGGGACATTTCTGTATATTGAGTGTGGTGGTAGTTACATGAATTTATATGTGTGATAAAATTGTGTGGAAACACACAAACACACGAGTGAATGTAGTAATTGCTGAAATCTGAATAAGGTCTGGAGTTTTTTTTTTTAAGATTTTATTTTTATTTATTTATTTGACAGAGAGAGAGGGGTCACAAGCAGAGGAGTGGAAGAGGGAGAAGCAAGCCTCCCACTGAGCAGGGAGCCCGATGTGGGGCTTGATCCCAGGACCCCGGGATCACGACCCGAGCTGAAGGCAGACGCTCAACCGACTGAGCCACCCAGGCGCCCTGGAGTTTTTTGTTTTTAAGAGAGAGAGCATGCACGAGAGAGAGCGTGAACACAGGGGAGGGGCAGAGAGAAAGGAGAATCTCAAGCAGGCTCCATGCCCAGTGTGGAGTCTGATGCAGGGCTCAATCTCAGGACCCTGAGATCATGACCTGAGCTGAAATCAAGAGTCGGAGGCCCGACTGACTGAGCCGCCCAGGTGCCCCAGGTCTGGAGTTTAATAGTAATGTACCAGTGTTGATTTCTTAGTTTTGACAAAAGCATTAAGACGTTAACATTAGGTGAGGGGCACCTGGGTGGCTCAGTTGTTAAGCATCTGCCTTAGCTCGGGTCATGATCCCGGAGTCCAGGGATTGAGTCCCGCATCAGGCTCCCGGCTCGGCGGGGAGCCCGCTTCTCCTCTGACCCTCTCCCTTCTCATGCTGTTTCTCTTTCTCTCTCTCTCAAATAAATTAATTAAAAAATCTTAAAAAAAAAAAAACAAACCACAGAAACATTAGGGGAAACTGAGGATGGGCATATAGGGAGCTCTTTTTTATGATGAGGCTTGCATTTATTTATTAAAATTTTAAATTCTAGTTAGTTAACATTCAGTGCAATATTGGTTTCAGTAGAATTCAGTGATTCATCACTTACTCTCTGTACTGTCTTTGCAACTTTTCTGAAAATCTGTTACTCCAACTTTAGAAGCTTATTTATTTTTATTTATTTTTAAGATTTGACCTATTTGTCAGAGAGAGAGCACAAGCAGGGGGAGTGGCAGGCAGAGAGAGAAATGGGCTCCCCCCTGCGCAAGGAGCTGGATGCAGGGCTCAATCCCAGGACCCTGGGATCATGATCTGAGCCAAAGTCATACGCTTAAGTGACTGAGCCACCCAGGCGTCCCTGAAGCTTATTTTTTTTTTAAGTTTTATTTATTTAAGTAATCTTTACACCCAATGTGGGGCTCGAACTCACAATCCTGAGATCAAGAGTCGTATGCTCTTCTGAGTGAGCCAGCCAAGTGCCCCTAGAAGCTGATTTTTAAAAAGGAAAGATCAATTTTTTTTTAAAGATTTTGTCAGAAAGAGAGAGAGCACAAGCAGGGGGAGAGGCAGGCAGAAGCAGCAGGCTCCTCGCTGAGCAGGGAGCACAATGTGGGACTTGATCCCAGGACGCTGGGATCATGACCTGAGGCGAAGGCAGACGCTCAGCTGACTAAGCCACCCAGGTGTTCCAGGAAAGAAAAATTCTTAAGAAAAACATTCTTCAAGTTCGTTTTGAAGATCTATTTATTTTAGCGGGAGAGACAGAGCATGAGCGGGGTGGGGCGGGAGGAACAGAGGGAGAGGGAGAGAATCTCAAGCCGAATCCCAGCTGAGCACGGAGCCTGACATGGGGCTCGATCCCACGACCCTGAGATCATGACCTGAACCGAAATCCAGAGTCTGAGACTTAATCGACTGAGCCACCCAGGTGCCCCTTAAGAAAAAAAGTTTTTAAAGCGACACCACCAGGATACCTACCAGAGTAGCTAAGATTGGAAAATAGTAGGTATGCAAGGGCATGAGATAACACTCTTTATTCCAGTGATTTCATTCTTAGACTTATACCCAGCAGAAATAGACACATTTGTTCAAAAAAAGACATGCTCTTGAATGTTCATAGCAGCTTTATTCATAATAGCCAAAACTGAAAAGTCTAAATGCCTATTCACAGAATGAATAAACTGCAGTATATCTGTATAATGTAATACTATACAATAGTATGAATGAACAAACTACAACATGCAACAATATAGATGAACTGAAAAGACATAATGTTGAATCAAAGAAGCTAGACATATAAAACTACGTAATATATTATTTCACTTATTTGAAGTTCAAAAACAGGCAAAAAGAATCTATGCTGTCAGGATAATAGATGTCCTTGGGATGGTGGTGTAAGTGGCCAGAAGAGGGCATGCATGTGTGGGACTTCTACAGTGCTGGTGATTCTCCAATTCTTGATTTCTTGCTAATTTTTGTGTGTTCAGTGTGCAAAAATAACAGCTGTACACATGATTTGTGCACTTTTCTTTATGTAAATTATACAATAAAAGTTTACCGAAGAGCAAAGTGAGACAAGCTCAAACACACTCATTAAAAAAAACAAATTATAAGGACTGACAATACCAAGTGCTGACAAGGATGTGGAGCAACTAAAAATTTCATTTACAGCTAGTGAAAGTATAAATTAGTACAATCACTTTGGAGAGGTGTTTGGCAGTATCTATTGAAGCTGAATATACACATACCCTATGCCCAATTCCACCCAATTATATACATACATAACAGAAATGTGTACAGATGTGTTCTCAAAAGACATGTCCAAGAATGCTCATGGGAAAATATTATCTCAAACCAAAAACAATCTAAATGTCCTTCGATGCTGCTGGAGCCAGTTCAGATCAGTTACAGCCCCAAATTGCAGAGAAGTGAACCTCCTTGTGGCATCCCTCAGTCAGTGGGGAACAGGAGCCAGTGGATAAATATTCCAGCCTCCTGTTCTCCCATCCTTAGAAAACTCGGAGAAGTATTATGTACCCAATCTCAGTCACACACCTTTCTACTGGCTTTTTCTTCTTAACGTCTCACTCTTCTAGTTCCTCACAAGTCCTGTCTCCTGGAATCATTCCCCAAATAAACTACATCCAAGTGTCTGCCACGGGGAGCCCAAACATCAATAGTACTTACTATTCCATCTACGTATAGTTCACAGACAGAGGACACCTATCTATGGTGATAGAAGTCAGAGTAGTGGTTACCTAGAGGAGGTTAATGGTTGGAGGGGGCATGAAGGTTGTTTCTGGGGTGCTGGTAATGTTCCATATCCTGATCAGGGTGGTGTTTACACAGGTATGTTCATTTTGTAAATCTTCGTGAAGCTGTATGCTTAAAGTGCATGCATTTTATAGTATATATGTATACTTTAATATTAAGAAGAATGCAGGTGTTGAGGGGTAGAACTGCCCACTAAGGGGAGAGTGGGCTTTGTAAGGGAAATTCGACTTACAGGTATTGAAAGAGGTTTTCTTTTTTTAAAAGATTTTATCTATTTATTTGAGAGAGAGCATGAACAGGAGAGGGGCAGGGGGAGAGGGAAAAGCAAAGCAGACTCCCTGCTGAGCAGGGAGCCTGACACAGGGCTTGATCCCAGGCCCCCAGACCCCCAGGATCACGACCCGAGCTGAAGGCAGATGCTTAACCGACTGAGTCACCCAGGTGCCCTGAAAGAGGTTAATTTCAATGAGCACATCCATCTTTTTTGGATAATGCACTGTCTCTCTCATCCTTGGCAATCAGACATGGATTATTAGGGATTTGTTGGAGGCACTGGGTAAGGATTGTGAAATATTACAGTGAAAGCAGGGGCACTAAAGTTTACCTGCAAGAATGCATCCCCTTGAGACAGGCCCAAGGCATTGCAACATTCCTCCAGGTGTGTGGTGCACAGCCGGTTCTTCAGCCTTGCTGGGCATTCAGTCTGTTTCCAAGACTGCCTCACCCAGGGCTGACCCTCCTGTACTTTTTCCTTTCCGGCCCATTCATTCAACATATTTTGATGTATCAGACACTCTGAAACACTTGGGATAATATTGAACATAATAGATGTAGCTCCTGCTCTCATTGAGTTCCACTCTAATAAGAAAAACAATATTAATCAAGTAATCATACAGACTGCTGACTGTGGCTGTAATTAGTGCTACAAAGAGATTCTTGGTTCTAGGGGAGCCTGCAGGGCAGGGAGGATTCCTGGAGGAAGCAATACTTGAGCTGAACTCTTAAGGGTGAACTAAGTTCACTAGGGAACCAAATGGACAAAGGCGGAGGGAGTGAGCATGGGGAGTGAGAGGCACCAAAGTTCGAACAAGGGAAGTGAGGAGCACATGATAGAGAGTCTGGACAGACAGGTAAGGAAAGACCGTGTATGCCATATGCACTGTGGTAAGAAGTTTTGTCATTGTATGTGTTTTGAAAAGATCACGAAGGCTGTTGTGTGGAGAAGTGACTGGAAAAGGATCACAGTGGGTGTAGGTATACAGGAGGGTATCACATTAAACCAGGAGCAAAGGGATGATAGCTTGGACTGGAATGGTGCCCGTGAAGATTGGGAGAAAATAAAAATGATTGGACACACATTTTAGGAGGCACAGGAGCTTTAACAGTAGCTATAAAAGTGGCATGTCATTTTTATTTCTGAACAGAGCAAATATAATCAAGTGTTTACATCAGCTAGATACAGGAGTATGGATTAAGTTTGGTGGTTGTTCTTTCACTAGTGTATTTCTTCTTAGGGAAATGGTGTGTGGTTATGTTGCAACTGAATTGTGCCTAGGATATTCTGAAGCTGTTAAGTATAAATACTCAAGGAGAGGACTGAAGATTGCGAAAACGTTGCAAAAAAGAGGGCGGGGTGGAGGGAAACATGGCTATGGAAACACGGACAACCAAAAGGCTTTGCAAGGAAGGCAAAAAGAAAAACCAGTGTATACAGGGCAGGCAGGAGGCTGCCATCTTGGTGGAAAAAGTTAAAACAACATTCCTCAGATACGGTTTCCCTGGGTCTGTAGAGATCCAGGGAAAATAAACCTTCAAGTCATTTGTGTGAAGACTGCAGACTACTTGGCCAAGTGAGGGACTGTGCTGGAGGGTTAATATTTTGAAGGAAAGATGTATATCCTTACACTTAGGTGAGTGCTTATGAGGACAAGACAGGATAAACTTCGGAGTAGTAGTACTGCCATGTGCCTCATTCACAGGCTGAAAGGGAGATAGTAGGGACCAGTGTATCTACCCAGGGGGTCTCACACCAGGGGAATGAATCAGGATTGTATGCCCAGGAGAGGGAATGAAAACCTGACAGCAAACACTGAAGCTGTCTCCGTAGGTGGTCACATAACAGTGAGCACGTTAGGATGCTGCTTCATTCCCCCCACCCCCCGCCCCCGTAGATTCTAATAAAGGCTGCTCCTCCTACTGCCCAAGAGAGCAGACCACTGCAGCATTTCTAGCAGGTAACTTTCTGGCAACTAAACCCCAGCAGCTTCTGTCTCTTTGTGAATGACCTGCTACAGAACAGCTTTTGCGGAGTCCGTATAAAGTTCTGCGAAAAGGACAGGTTTGGCTGGCTGAGGAAACTAACAAAATGGAGTATCGGCGTTCTGAGTAGGGAGAGGAACACTCAGCGAGGTTGGGCAGGCAGCTGGCTCTAGCTATCTAGCAGACCTCTGGCTCCACTACAAGCCCTCTGGGTGGGTAATTTCCCCCAAGTAGCGTCAGGAGAGGCTTTAAGGATCTCATTCATAATTGTTTAGGGCAGGGACAAAAAAGGCAAAAAATATAAGACTTTATGGTCCATAGGAAGATTTCTTGGATGGGAACTACTAAAGCTTTTTACCAAGCAGTAAATGGGTGGGAGTTTCTGAGTCACTGAACTTGACAGATTCTCAGGTTCAAACTTTTTTGGTCACTTATGTCCCACATTCGTACCAGAAACCCATTATCAAGGCTTGTATGAATCTGCAAAGGTGACTCAACCTGTGTCACTGAACCCCTTTCACATTAATAAATCCTTTTGGGGAAGACCAAATCCTTTTTAGGACTTTTCTTGTAATGACATTGCCAGGTGCTTCTAATGGACATGCAGGCATCACGGTACAGGGTCGGAAGTTGTATGATCAGGGTTATTATTATCCAGACAAATAATGATTTTTACAAGATATTTGGGAAGTTTGAGATAGAAGAACTAATTTATAATAGTGCCCCTGGGCTCCCCAGGAAGAGCTAAGGAAAATGAATGGGAGACTATTCTCTGTATTCTTGCTACATTTCTAAAGCCCAACCACATTGCATAACCCAGTAGTTTCTGCTCTTAGCCAGGTGTTTTTCAACATGTGTTAGCAACTGTTAGGTCTATGAACCACTTTAGTATTCAGTGTACAGAATCAAGAGAAAAATGGTTCTTTTTCCTCTTGTTAAATTTGAGAGAGAAGGTGCTGGACCCTAGTCTGTTATCGTGCTTTGGAAATAGTTGTGTCATTTTTTGATTGAGGATGTAAGCTAAAAGATACCGTTTCCTCTCCTTAGGTCCAAAATCCAATGGATAAGCCAGATCACAGGCTGAAATGTTGGCTCTACCATTTAATACCTATGGGGCTTTCAACAGGGCACTCTTTGAAACTTAGGAATTACTTCCATACATATGTAATAGGATTGTGTGAAAATCAGCTAAGATTTTATCTTAAATGCTTGCCCAGCATCATTCTTGGATGCACAAGGCTTGTAGATGTCCTACCAGTCAAGTTTTCCATGTTGGTCTAGGGATGTTCTAAGTCTTTAGAGGTCTAGGGCCTAGAAATATGTATTTTCAATGACCTCAGGACATGAAACACCTCAGAAAGTCACATTTGGTTCACTTAAGTTACAGCTAACGTATCAGTATCTGTACTTTTATTTAAAACTGCTCATTTTGTAGCACTACACTATCCAGTAAGAGAGCCACACTATTCAGATTAAAAATAAAATTGAAAATCCAACTACTCAGTCACATTAGCCACATTTCAAAGGCTTAGCAACCACAGGGCTAGCACATTAGTCAATGTGTTTATGAAACACTGCCATCACAGAAGTTCTATTGGACAGTGCAATAGTTTAAGAGTGGTGAGTGGGTAAGATTGGGCTTACTTTAACATGTTTTCTTGTAACCCTCAGGGAACAAAGACTTTGTCTCTCCCTCAACCCTAGCTTATCTCACCTTTTAACCCTATCCAGACACCTCCCCTTCAGTGCTTTCTATACTTTGGCCATAGATTTCAAGGCAGGTACACGCTCACCCTTTCACCAGATGCTGTCATTTTAAATGAAGTGTCACCATCATGCTTTCTTACTTTAAGCACTTGTCTTAACCCACTTAACATATGACATGAACATTCTTTTACTAACTTCCTTATTAGCCAGCCAGTCACCCAGACACCCTCTCTAAAAGCCCTAATTCCTCCCTTCTACCTTATTTACCTTGGAAAGGACACTTTGCTTCTTGGTGCACGGGTTTCCCATGTTGCTAGCAAACTGAAAATTACTGTCAAGTCCCAACTGCACAGATTTAATTGGCCTGGAGTACACACCTGGGTGCCAGGATTTTAAAAGCTCCCTTAGTAATTCTAATGCACAACCAAAGTTGAGATCCATTCGACAACAAATTTAACATACTATAAAAATATTTTTATTCACTTTGGGTTTATGAAAGGCCTGTGAGAGTCATTTTGCACAAGCAAATTTTTGTCAAATCTTCAGAACATTTTTATTTCCTTCAACTTCTTTGTGTGGACTCCTAAAAATCTTGGGCTTCTACTCCTATTTAGTTAGCTACTTGTCTTTTTGGCATTCACCCCATTACACTATCCCTTCTATTGTAGTTCTGACTTAAGGGAGAAGCCCGCCCCAGCTCAAACAGGGCTTTAACTCCAACTCTCTACACAGGTCCTGCTTTTCAAAATTGGGATAATTAAGTTTTTTAATTAATTTAAAAGTTACTAATGCAACCACATATTCTTTTGAGGCCTTCCTGATTAGGATTAATTTGATTAACTAAATTTCAAACATGGAATTTTCCAACACCCCTAATTTATTCTCCTCTCTAAACATTTGGAGTTCTGTCATCCCAGTCAGGTATACATCTAAATCTAGCCTTTTCTGTACAGTTTAGCTGGCCCAATTCTTACTTTATCCCAAGGTCTTTCCAAAACTAAAAAATTCTCCGAGAGTGCCCCTTATTCGTCAAATAAACACCACAGTATAAATGATACCTGTTCTCTACAAGATATAGCATTGATAAAGCAAGTGAGGTTCTTTATGGTTACTTACCAGCCCATTCTATACATATGTATCTCATGTACTGGTCACTCTCATTTTTGTCATATGTTTATGATTTTTAATTGGCTTCAAGGTATTTCTTTTTCTTCCATCTAAAACTCAACTGAATGCATTTCCTTGGCCAATGTGATCCGATCTAGAGTCCAGAAACTCAAACCCCATTTGACAGTGGTACAGGTGAATTTCCCTCACTTTATAAGGTCAACTTCTATGGCTAAATTCTTCTCCCAGGCCATAGGCAATGATGATGATTTCTGATTCTCCTAAACACATAGCAATTTCCTATTTCCCAACTACCTCCACAACACATCCCACCCTATCATCCAGGTTACCTAAAACCACCAGTGTTTGTGAAGTATGGTCTCTCAGCAGTTCCATTTCTTTACTTTGCATATCATACCTGTGGGCTTTGCTTCCCCTAGCTTCTTCTTTTGAATCAACATACTACTGCTAAGTTATTCACTAGATTCCTTTATTGATATTTTATAGTTACTATATAGCTAGAATGATGCTTATTTTTATCTATCCCTTCCTTCCATTACATTCTCAATACTCAGTTGACTTCGTTTTATTCCTTTCCAATTTACCGTAATTCTATTGTTCTTGTTTGCATTTTCCCATTCTCTTACACCTAGTTCAGTCTGTTAAGAGAGACTTTAAAACATGTATGTACTGCCTAGCACTACTAATCCTTACAGGTTTCAGATGTTGGGGTGACAGGTGAACTGAAATCTATTGGGAACCCTCTTTTCAAGCATTCCAGATGTCATCCATTCCAATCCAACAGCTTTAAGTTAGCTCCTTTCATTGGTGAAATAGCAAATTAGAAAAGTACCTTTGCCAGTGAACTCCATAGAAGTCTCCCCATTAGAAATTATGTAGCATCAGAAATGTTCCAAAGAGATTTCATTTAAGTCATCCACCTTCTTCATCCAATCTTGGCTGGACACTGCAATCTTAAAGGCTTCCAGACTATTTTCTTACATTTCCTGGGCATATTGGGTAAACCATTATTCTGAATTTTGTAATACCCAACAAATGCATCACCGTATTTTACTGTTTTAAATCTTACTTCTAAATAGCTTAAAGTCTTGGTCTTTGAGATAGTCAAAGTTACCCAGAATTCCCTCTAAACAATTAGCTGACTCTAAAACTGTCAAGCTTTTCAACCCCACCTGCACTGCCAACCCACTGCTAACCCAAAGAGCCCGCTGCTTGCTCTGCCTCTATTTCTACTGAACCCATTCCAATCTCTTCCTGGGGCCCAGAGTTAAATCATGTTAACAGTGACTATAAGCCTTCATTAGATCAATGGTCTTTAAGACAATGGCCTCTTTTTTAATAAGCTTGTAGTATCTGCATTTGATCAGCTTGCAAGATACAGAACTATACGCTATTTCAGTCGTTTCCTTTTCTGTAAGTTTTGGCCTAGGAGCCTGAATTCCAAAGTATTAGAAGAGTATAACCCATGATTATAGAAATCTACAGTACTGTTCTCTTAGTTCCATGGGGAAATTTAACTCCTAATAGCCTGAGACCTAGAGTGTGAAATTACTCTTCCTCATCAAGCCCCATCATGACACAGATGTCTTGGCATTTTATCAATAACCGTCTGTGTGTGTATACATTTTCCAAGAGAATATGACCATTCTCTAAGCTTTCTACAGTTTCTTTCAATACTTGGTTTCATATGAAATTTAAAAAGTAGACACTTTCATGCCTGGTCTAACTGGTTCAGCATCTTAGAGGTACTGATGGCTAACAACCTTAAATGGTTTTTGTTAACATCTTAGAACCTTTACCCTTTCTTCTAAGCATCCAACTTATTTTCTTTTTGGGATTATGTGCTGAAAGTGAGTTTGTGTAACATGAAATCATGTAAGATCAGAAAAAGGGTGGGTAGAAATATTTCTGACCAAATTAACCCACAAAAGCTACTTTTGTACTATGGATGTCGGGTCCAAAGGGGTAGTTCATAGTTCACCCTCTTCCTTCTATTCTGCTTTGTCACCTGTTATATAAAATGATTTTTGAGATCCTAATAGGATAGGACTTCTGCTCACAGGTTTGATAATAAATGCCTTTGTTGCATGCTATGAAACACAGCAACTTTCTGGAGAATCCAAGGTTTGTGTGAATGGTAATAGTCCAAACTAACGATGTTCTTGTCCTGCTCTGCTGGAACCAAGTATAAAACATAAATAAACCAGACCTTTCAGGATTAGGGAAGCGTAACAAATCTAGAAGCTGTTTAATAAATCCATCCTTGGAAGTCTAGGTGCTAATTAGTATCATGCCTAAAAAAAAAACCAAACCTGAAATTAATCACACAGGGGGAGGGGACAAAAATTATTTATATGGATTAAACTAATTGAAAGTAGATGTTCTCAGCCACCTGGGAAGGTATGAACTACAGAAGAGCAGGGAAGAAAGAGCTTTCCTATTTTTGGCAACTTGGAGGCACAGACTCAGAATCCAGAAAGTAACTGGGACTCTAAATGGCAATTAAAAGGATAAAGTGGAAGAAAACAGAGGTTTCATTCTCCAGTTGTTCCAATTTTCCTAAAATCGTGGTATGTTTGAACCTCTTCCATTTAAGGACAAAACGATTTAGCACACACACAAAAATCTCAAAAGGGGTGCCAACTGGACCACAAATCATCAATGAAAAAGCTTAATATAATTCCCAAACCTTTTCATTAGGATAAAAAAAGCTATTCTGCGCAAGAATCTCCACTCCACATCAAAGTTACTGTCTCCTTAATGCAATACCCACCCCAATGACACATCATTTGAGTAGTGTATGTTGGTATGAGTGATGACTATGACTCAAAGAAAAATATATCTAGTACATTCTAGGGTTTTTGTGGAGGCCGCTGCAAAACAAAGAATTTAAAGTAAACAATTATAAAATACAAAAATAAAAAACCAGGTTTTTTTTTTTCTCCAAATTCCTGGTTTAATAAGGACTTGTTTATTTTGAGAAAAAAGGGTCCCAAACATCAGGCTGTTCACAAAAATAACCCACAGTATCAACTTTAGAAAACAAATCTTAAGACTATTACACTATTTTTTCTAGAGGATGCATTTGACATGCCAACTCTCATTCACAAAAATACATGTTACATTTGTGTTGAACAGCCCCACATAGCACTCTTATGTGGGGTATAACACACATACCTCTAACTCAAAGCTGCTCTCAGGTGCTACTCAACTAATGCGATTGCCTCTGCAGTTAGGGAAGCAACTACTGGAGCTCATGTATGAATGAATGGAAAGAACTGTACTCCCTGCATAACAAGAGATTATTTTGGAGACAGCTGATAAAAACCACACATCCTTTTTATTGTTAAGTCATAAAGAGGTATCAAAATTAAAAGCAAAAATTACAGGGTAAGACTTAACATAACTACTAGGAGCGTCAAAGGAAGTGAAAATGGGACTAGGCGCAGGGCAATATGAATTAATGAACATGGGAAGGACAAGGAAGGGGGAGAACAGTGAGCATGTGCTGAAGATACTAGGGGAGAGGATCTGGTGAAAATTTTGATCTTAGACAAGCGCCTAGGTAAAGAAATAATGGGACAACATTTCTAAACCCCACTATGTGCTTAAGAGTCATCCTCGCCATTGGCGCTGTCTCTGTCATCCTCTCCTTCCTCAGCCTCTTTTTCATCATCCTTGATCAACTCCAGCTGTGAGAAACAGACACAAACAGGATGGAGTTAGAGGCACTCCATGTGTCCCTGCTCCCCCCTCCACCACCTCTTTCTTTCCTTTCCCGTGGTTTTCACCTGGTCATCCCCCCGATCTTCATTATCATCATCATCCAGTAGGTCCCCCTCCTCAGCAGAGTCATCTGCACCCCCCTCAGACTCCATCTTCACATTAGTCTCATCTTTCTTCAGGGAGCTGCTGCTCTGCTCCTCTTCTGACTTATCATTCTTCATCTCTACTGGGGATGAGAAGGACAAGTCTGTCTAGGGGCAAGTAATGTCCACAGGATGTAGACAATCCCCACTAATGATCACAGAACTGCAGCACAAATCTAAATCCTCCCGCACAAATGCCCTTCCCAATTCAAATTCCCCAAGCTTCATATTCAATTGCTTTATACCCCACTATTCCAACATATACCTTCAACTACCTTTGGTAACTAACCCAATTTTACACCCAACAAGCGGCAAGACCATTTACCTCCTTGTTTGCTCTGTTCTTTCTCAATTTTTTCCAGGCTTTCCAGTAGAGAATCCACTTTTTGTTTTATCTGGGTCAACTCCTTCTTAATGGTCTGAAGGTCATCGCCTTTTACTTTAATACAAACAAAACTCTAGATTAGAATCAACTCTACCAGAAGCTACCAGATGCTGAAACACATTTCCAACTAAACCATATGGCAATAGCCAGCAGGAGATCCCGGGGGAGAAATGGAGCCAGGATCATGTACTGTCCCAGTCATGGGGATCCTCATTTTTTTAGTTGGTAGCTAAAAACTAAATCTACTGTGTCTACTCCCTTAGCAATAGTATTCTTACTTTCGTAGGCCCACTAAAGACCTCAATTATGTTTGAAAGCACTTTTTGTACTGTTTGACTGACTTACACATTTTGTAAATTCACAAGTGCTTAGCTCCCTAAAGTCTAAAACTTTAATTGGCCCCTTAATCACTACTATCTTCTCTTCCATTGTTTTCTTTATACAAAGCCATTTGTACAAACCCTGAACATTATTAACTACATTAATTTCCCTATTTCTTTTAATCTTTTTTTTTTTAAAGGATTTATTTATCTATTTTGACAGAGAGAGAGACAGCGAGAGAGGGAACACAAGCAGGGGGAATGGGAGAGGGAGAAGCAGGCCTCCCGCTGAGCAGAGAACCCAACGCAGGGCTGGATCCCAAGGACCCTGGGATCATGACCTGAGCCAAAGACTTAATTACTGAGCCACTCAGGCACCCCAATTTCCCTATTTCAACACACAAGAAATAGCAGAATCACAAAGCTGCAATAATAATACATACATTTTCCAGACTTGGAAGAAGATCCTCGCTGTCCACTCTTAGAATTGAAGCCACTTTTGCCCCTTCGTGAGGTGTTTCCTGATACACGCTGGCGTTTTGAAGGAACTACAGCCCGAGCAATAGGAGGAGGAGGAGGAACACGTGCTGGGTAACTATACATCCTATTGGATAAAAGGAAAACAGAATTCCTTCACAACTAAGTCAGCAAGATCGATCAGTGACCTTATAAATGTTCATTGTCCCTCAACTTGTATCTTTTTGCTAATTTCATTCAAAAGTCCAGTAAAAACCTACCTCCTTTGCCGTTTTGAATACAGCAGCTACTCAAAATACTACATACACACACGCATATCCAATGATAGTTGGTTGGCCTTAAGGGATGGACATAAAAGATTCCTCTGTACTCTGGTAGTATTAATAAAGCATTACTTTGTACAATGAATAGCCTACATATGTATTTGTATATATATATATACACACACACAAAATATACATATATATACACAAAATACACATATTTTGTGATTTTACTCTATATATATGCTACAATAATTCATAAATTAATAAAACACAGAAACAATCCCAAATAAAATACAAAAAGGGTTTGCAATTAACGGAGTCTGCAAACAGTGGTGTTTATTGTGAGTTAAATCCCTTTAGTTAGCGATACTAAATTGAACCCTATAGAACTGATAGTATTAACCAGTTTTGGCCTACAAAAACAAAGGACCATTCATATGTGTTCGCTTTGTATAAAAAGCCATGATCCATTCTAACAACATTTAAGCAGAGTATGCACTCATAGTTCCAATTACAAAAGGATGGAGAATACGGTCTGTTTTGTTCGCTATTCACTAGTGCCTAAATCCACTGTGCAGCATACATTCAGCTCTCAAAAAAAACAAAACAAAAAAAACAAACACAAAACCACTGGTTGCTTAACTGCTGCTTCCAGTGGAGAAGTATCCCAGTAACTGCTAACGATACACCTCGAAGTGATGGCTTGGTAATGACTTTCATTTTTGTAAAGAGAAAATTCAAAGTACAACAAAAAAAACTTACATGGATAATAGTTCTAGAAAACCTCTACATTCCATGTTTTTATTTTTACAATAGACTGGCAACATAAGAAAGTTAAGACCTACCATGGAAAAAAATCTTTTTAATTCTGTTCTGCACCTTTTTAGTAGCTAACTTTCCTCAACCCACTGTTTTTTCCATCCTACTTTAATATACTAGTAGCTCATTTTTTTCTAGGAGTAGCTATGACAGGAACATTTTCCTAAATTAAGAAAGAGCACATGGTACACTGCTGAACAAGTGAGGGTACAAGTTAGTAATTTTCAATCAAGCAGTTTTTAGTCAAGACCACCCAATACTTTTTCCCTTGAAGCACAGTAGTTATTAATTTGTCAAGTACTAAAGAATCAACGATGTGGTATAAGTTACTAAAGCACTCATAATTCTTGTTCTAAGTTCTATTAAGGAACACTTTATAAGTTTTGAGTCCCAGGAAGTAAGAAAATGTAGGATTCAGAAAGTAAAGTATTATTAATGCTTCTACAGGTTTTTTCTCAGCAAATTTTTTAAAAAAAGATTTATTTGCCAGAGAGAGAGAGAGAGAGGTAGCATGTGCAAACAGGGGAAGCAGCAGTCAGAGGGAGTAGCAGGCTCCCTGCTGAGCAAGGAGCCTGATGTGGGACTTGATCCCAGAACCCTGGGATCATGACCTGAGCCAAAGGCAGATGCTTAACCAACTAAGCCACCCAGGAGTCCTGCATCAAATTGTAAATGAGTTGTTAATTTGTCAATTTTAATTGGTTTATGGGAATTAGCACAAACAAAAAATATAGTAACATTTTATTATCACTACTTTCCATACATAAAGCTTTTTTTCTTTTGGCCCATTAATGTCCCACAGTATAATTCAAAACTATAAAATAAAATATAAAATAATTCAGAAACCACTCTCCTTTGTGCAAGATGATGATATTTTAAAAGCAATTCTGGAGGTAAACGAAGGTGAGTTATCTATATCTTTGGGCATGAAACATCTCATGACCCAATACTGTTGGATCTAAACTACCTACCTACCTCTTTCCAACCAACCCACTCACTGGAAAGGGCACCAGTCTCTAAACCAATTATCTTGCCATTCCAGATTCCCTCTATTTGTAGGCACTGGAACTTCCTTTTGAACCATACAATTTCACCTGATGCAGGTAAATCATCACAATGAAAATGAGGCAAGAAATGCAGTTTTAAATCTGTGTAATGGTCCCACAAATACAAATAGGAAGTCAAATGCTCTAGTTTTCAGAAGAAAAAAAAAAGTTTCAGAAGACCAACTGGTAGTGCTAAAGGGCTTTTAGTGCCATGGAACTTAACTGCTGCTCAAGCAAAAATGGACTCTTGAAAAACTCACACAAAGGTTCCTCTAAGGAAGTTTACGCAGATCTTCCTTGTAAAATGTCAAAGTGCACAATTGTGAAAACATGAAGAGAAAACTATGCCTACTCTGACAACACTCAAGGTCCAAGGGATAGGAAATACTACAGCTTCAAGAACTAGTTACAAATTAAGTAATCATTTCCCCCCCCCCAAGAAAACCTTGCTTATCAAGATCAGTATCGGGGCGCCTGGGTGGCTCAGTTGGTTAAGCGACTGCCTTCCGCTCAGGTCATGATCCTGGAGCCCCGGGATCGAGTCCCGCATGGGGCTCCCTGCTCAGCGGGGAGTCTGCTTCTCCCTCTGACCCTCCCCCTTCTCATGCTGTCTCCCATTCTCTCAGATAAATAAATAAAATCTTAAAAAAAAAAAAAAAGATCAGTATCATGTGCTGATTCCCTAGTGATAAAGCCAAAGTCATTAAAAAGTCTTCATGAAAGTCTCATTGTTACCAAAGGAACAAGCACTAAATCCTGAGAATTACGACTGCACCCTAAATCAGAAATCTGGACATTTAAGTGTTGGTATAAAATCTAGCCCGAATAAAAAAGGTCATTAAAACACCATTTTAAAGAAATTAAAACACTTCTGGAAGCACATTAGCTAGGTAATTATCTGAACAGATAAAACAAACTGTCCTAATCTCTAAGCAAAACATAAGCATTACAAGTCATTTATTAAAAATAGAAGTTTACAGAGGTGCCTGGCTGGCTCAGTCAGTAGAGAATGCAACTCCTGATCTTGGGGTTTTAAGTTCCAGCCCTATGTTGGGTGTAGAGATTACTTAAAAAAATAAGATAAAATAAAATAATGGCTCGGTTAAACATCTCTTTATTTCAGCTCAGGTCATGATCTCAGGGTCATGACATCAGCTCTAGGCTAAAGCAGGGAGTCTGCTTTTCTCTCTCCCTCTGCTCCTCCCCCCACACTTGTGTACTCTCTCTAAAATAAATCATAAAAAAAAAAATAAAAGCTACATGCTGTAATTTATAGGTAAGAGCAACCTAATAAGATTACTCCCTCCTCCCTGTACAACAATGGTTTATCAAGTTCAGTTTAAATATGCAATCCCATTATAATTTCATTCAAGTGTCAGGAAGTATTTTGTTCTGCTTCATTATTTTTTATCTACAATGAAATTTCAAGATGTTGTTTCTCCCTGCTTACCCCTGATTTTCCTAGGACTGGTTTTACAGGCTACCATGTTGTTTGGGCTTTAGAATGTGTGAGGATCTCTCAAACTGCTAAAATACTATGAACGTACCTACTCACAATAAAGTTAAAAATCACTGATGCAGGAACAAGACCAAATCTAGAATGAGTGCTCATTTCTCAGAAACGAAACTCTATGCCACACATGGGGCTCGAATTCACCACCTAAGAGTCACATGCTCTACGACTAAGCCAGCCACCTAAAATGTGCTTTCATTTAGAGAAGTCCAGACAAAACTAAGTACAAATTCATGAGATTCAAAAAGAAGGATTTTAAGAAAGTGATAGGAACAAAATCCCAGGAAGTATCAGTAAAATGTAGTCTGTGGGATACATCTAGAAGAAACCATGGGAAACAATAGCAAAAATTATGTACAGAGTTTAAGAGTCAAAGAGCAGCATCCTAGCTCCAGTATTTACTAGTTAAATAAACTCCCAGTTGATGAGATACTCACCTCAAACTCTAGCCACCATGACTCTAGACATAAACCAGTGCACCAACAATTCACTTAAAGAGTTGAAACTAAAGCCCTGAGTGAAGACTCTCTGCTACTGCAATTGTTTTAAGTTTTATTCTTGTCAGTGTGCTCTCTCTCCTGTGACAATCTACAACTTCAACTACAGGTTTCCCACCGTACCATCCAGGGTAAACCTTCAGCATGCACTCCTTATATACTATTCAAGAATCAAGGCTTTCAGTAATTAGTATCTCTGAACATTACAAAATATTTCTGGATAGTTCTTTCCCATTCCTTATAAAAGCTTCTAAGAAACTGTATTTGAATGATTAGATAACTATTTTCCATGATCTTTTAAAACTACCAAAACTTTTTTCACAGAAATAGTACAACCCCTCAGACTTTTTAAAAAATCATTGTCATTCATTTTTAATGTAGTAAAAGTAACACAATGAAATTACCTTAAACGCACAATTAAAGATTATGGTATAAAGTTCATTTTAACATGTAGACAAATGCTTAACTAAAAACCAAATTTTATTAAAAGATTTTTCTTTCTTTATTTGACAGAGCGAAAAGAGCACAAGCAGGGGGAGCAGCAGAGGGAGAGCAAGAAGCAGGCCCCCTTCCGAGCAGGGAGCCCGATGCGGGACTCAATACCAGGACCCTGGGATCATGACCTGAGCAGAAGGCAGACGCTCAACCATCTGAGCCACCCAGGCACCCAAAACTAAAAATTTTTAAGTTCACCCTAATGTAATTTTAATAGTATTTCTTTAAATCTCAAAGATTTAGGAGTAGGCTACTGATTCTTCTTTATTTAGAATAAAAGGGGGAGCTTTAAAATGTCTATGTAATGTTTAATCCAGGTTTACATTAAAATGTAAATATGAAACTCATGAAAAAAAAAACGGATTCCAAAAAACCTGTTTTCATGTTGCCGAAATGCTTGTTGTGCTTAAAAATAAATCAACTAGCTAAATTTTTATAATTTGTGTTTTATTTATTTATTTTTTATTTTTTGAGATTTATTTATCTATTTGAGAGAGAGAGAATGAGAGACAGAGAGCATGAGAGGGAGGAGGGTCAGAGGGAGAAGCAGACTCCCTGCCGAGCAGGGAGCCCGATGCGGGACTCGATCCTGGGACTCCAGGATCATGAAGGCAGTCGCTTAACCAATTGAGCCACCCAGGCGCCCTTGTGTTTTATTTCTAAAGAAACTATTTCTAAGCCTTATTTGCAGGTATTTTTCCACAAACATGCTGCCTTGGTGAGTCTTCTTGGGAGAAGCTGAAATGAAACTGTGAACTTAAACTTGTTTTGCTAATGCAATTTATGGACAGAGTGCTAATTACCAATATAAATTTGCAGAGTTGTACTTTATGTTCCTTAGCTTTGTGTTGCGCCTTTATCCAATAGTCCATTAAAGACAGATGATCTATACGACTGAAAAACTTGAGCAAGCCCTGCTCACCCTTTATGATAAAGGGACTAAAGGACAAACCAGTATGCTACAAAGGATCATTCAATATATAGTGGCACCCAAACTATTAAATTTTAAAGAAAAAACAATGTTGTTAACTAAAGGAAAAACAAAGATTACCTAGCCACCTTTGTGGGTTTAAGAACACTGCCCAAGAACAATGATCAAGGCTGGGAACAGCACATGCATTCCTGCTGACAGAAAGAAGGAATTAACAGCCCCTGTAGATGTAGAAACAATGTTGCCAATGAGTAAATGGTTCTACAATCTTTCAGAAAGAACTGTCAGGTTTAGTATTTAGGGGTATTTTTGCAAATTCAAAGGTAACATTTGAAATTTCAATACATACAACTGAAAATTGCCTCACTGATTTATTTACAACTCTGCGAGAGGGAAAAAAATTAACTATACCTACTCATTTTAAGATGCACCCAACTTTATGTATTTAAAAAAATAAAAGCTACATCTTAAAATTAAGAAAATATAGTGATTTGTCTTGACAGATTCATCTAGGAAGCTATGTTAACACAAAATCAGGTGTTTCCAGAAAAGACAACTTGAAAATTCAACTGAGAATTTTCTAAACAAAAAATAATCTGAGCAATAAAATATGTGGGTTGCTTTGATCAATCCATTCAGGAACAGTACTGGATTGAAGACTATGCTCAGGGGAAAAAAAAAAAAAAAAAAAAAAAAAAAAATTTTTTTTTTTTTTTTAAATCTGCTTCTGCTTATATCAAACTTTACATCCAGGTGACAATCTTTAATAGACACAATTTCCCAAGAATTATGACCTTATTCATTTGTCATAATGTTAACATATATACTACTCCCCAAATGTCACTGGGTCTTTTACAAAGATAATGTCTTAAAAACTGTCAAGTGTGGTACAATTTTTTATTTTTTTTATAAAGCCAAAATTAAAAAAAGAGTATTTATTGAGAATACTGTTTACAGACCGTATGTTAAGAACATGTAAGCACATTCATTCCTATATTCTCATTTTACCAAGCCAGGCCAGACGAGTACACTTCTTTAGCTTACAATAAAATTTCTTTTAAGTAGTTGTCTGAGAACACAGATTTGTGGTTTGCCAAGGGCTAGGGTGGAGAAACTGACTAGGAAAGTGCTACATGGTGAATTTTTGGGAAG
The DNA here is from genome assembly GCF_002201575.2 of Neomonachus schauinslandi. Classification (NCBI taxonomy): domain Eukaryota; kingdom Metazoa; phylum Chordata; class Mammalia; order Carnivora; family Phocidae; genus Neomonachus; species Neomonachus schauinslandi. Next base: position 72,835,451 of record NC_058411.1, on the reverse strand, counting down.
GATGGAACTATCTCTATCTTGATTATACTGGTAGATACTATACTGTGTTCATACTATGTATGTTAAAACTGTACAGAGTAAATTCTGCTGTATGTAACAAGGTGTCCTATTTTTATCTTTCTCCATTCTTGAAATCTCCCTGTAATGTTTCTGCCCGACCATTATCAAAACCTACCCTTGCTGAAGTCACCAATGATCCCCACGCATTTTTAATTTTTCGTATTACTTAACATTTGCAGTTCATCCCTCTACTCTTTAGAGTACACTATTAATATGTATTAATAGAATACACTATTAATATGTATTAATATTCACACAGCTGGGACACTTCAAGCTTCTGGTTTTTCTCCAGGTTTCTTCCTTTATGGCATTCTCAATTACCCATACTGATTCCCCCCTCCCCAGTCTTGCGAAGTTGCAGTGTTTCAGGGATCTCTACTTTCTATCTTCATTCATCCAATATTGTGGGTTTTACAACCTATAAGCAGGTGTCTCTGCTATAAACAACTGCCTAATTAACATCTCTCAAAATGAATGTCTAATAAACATATCCATGACCAATCTGTGAATATTCACTCTCCAATCTAGTTCCCATGTTGTTCTCCTATCACTGTTTCTGTAAATTCCAAGTCTCTGGTTGTCCAGGTCAAAACTTTGGTGACATCTGATTCCTCTCTCAGCCTTCACATTGATCTGTAAGCAAATCTGTCTGGATTACCTCAGAACTCTCCAACTGCTTCCCATCTCGCTATGTGTTCAACCAACCCATCTTCTCTGAGACCATTTATTTTCCACCGCAGCACCCTTGGTGAACACAACAATGTCTCTCCTAAAGTGGCCTCTAGGAAAGAAATTGTCACAAACAACACTATCAACACAACACACTAAACTATCTTTATAGCTGGAAAGCCAGGAGCACTGACCTTGTCTTTCCCTAGCTTTATAAAGACTATTGGGAGTTTCCCCCTAGGAAAATCAGGCAAAAATAAGTTGAGTATAACAAACTACCACAAAATCGCATCATTTTCCAAGCTATTACAAAATAAAAATCAGATCTTCCAATAATGGATGTGATGAGACTATCCTGTCATACTTGCCTTAAGGAAATCACAAACGAAAATTTCCACTGCTAAGTTTCTCCTGCTATTACATATTTTGTACCCTAAGAATCTCTTTCCCTTGCTAAACTCCACTAATCTGACAGTAAGTACATTTATTATTGTAAGGTAATAAAAGTCCTAGAAAAAAAGTTTATCTGCCTGAGTAAGTCAAATTCTATTTGTTAGACTTTTTCATTCCTTGGATTGTAGTTTTTAAGAGGGCATATCAAAATATAATCTTATCCTATTTACCAAAGGGTACCTTCTCTTTCCCTGGAAATTTAGTTTCTTGGATAACCCTAACCCATCAATATTCCTTGTCAGCTTTGTTCTAAAACTGCAGTCTGAGTTCTCTAACCTCCTGCTTAAGAGAAGTCTTCTGTCATTACAATTCTCATACTCAAAACTACTCAAAATTCATTAGACCCAGTAAGGCTTAACTTTGCAGCACCCTCGACCTGCAGTGTCAAGCTGAGTAATCATTAGCCACATGTGGCTATTCAAATTAAAGTCTCAGTTCCTTAGTCACATTAGCCACATTTTCAATGCAGAAAAGCCATATCTGACTAATGTCTACCACACTAACCTTGTAGATACAGAATATTTTTATCAGCACAGAAAGTTCTATCGGACACCGTTCTATTTTGTTTCCATAGGTATGTATTGCCTATATATAATTTCCAAACACAGCTTAGAATTCTAGAATTTTTCAGTCTATAATAAAACCTTAATCTTTATAAACTAGTAAATGTCCTTAGTATAAAGTGACAGTTAACACATCTCCTGTGAACACAAGGCAGAATGGTGAAACTATAAAAAAAACTGAAAACAGTAATAAACCTCAAAAATGTCAGTGTCAGATAATGGTATCCATAGACGTGTATTTACAATATACAAAGCCTTACATTCAACAAGAAAACCCAATATAAAAACGAGCAAAGGATCTGAACACATTTCTCCAAAAATAAACAAGTATCTAGTAAGAACACAAATACTCAAAGTCATTAGTTTTTTTTAAGTTTATTTTTCTTAGTAATCTCTACATCCAATGTGGGGCTTGAGCTCACAACTGAGATCAAGAGTTGCATGCTTTTTCGACTGAGCTAGCCAGGTGCCCCTCAACATCACTCGTTTTTAAGAAAATGCAAATCAAAACCACAATGGGATAACACTGCTCACCCTCGAACTAGTAGTTAAATAACAAGGACAAATAATAATACAGCAAATGCTGGCAAGTATGTGGAGAGTAGAACCCTCATACGTGGCTGATGGGAATCTAAAATAGTACAACTGCTTTGAAAGACAGTATGGCAGTACCTCAGGTTAAACATGGAAACACCCTAAGACCCAGCAATTCTACTCTTAGTATATACCCGAGAAACGAAAACAAGACTTAGCTATGCAAAAAAATGTGTATACAAATGTCCACAGTAGCATCATTCAAAATGTGAAAACATCTCCAATGTCCACCAACTGATGAACGGATAAACCATATTTATCCACAGTATCATCCATACAATGGAATATAATCCAGCAATTATATTGCTGGGTGGTTCAGTTAGTTAAACCTCTGCCTTTGGCTGAGGTCATGATCCTGGGGTTCTGGGATCTACACTGGATTCCCTGCTCAGCAGGGAGTCTGCTTCTCCCTCTCCCTTTCCACCCCCTCCCTGCTCATGCTCTTTCTCAAATAAAATTAAAAAACAAAACAAAACAAAAAAGGAATGAAGTACTAACAAATGGTACAACGTGGATGAACCATTAAGTATTAAGAGGAAGAAATCAGTCATAAAAGACAAATACTGTACGAATCCACTGATATGAAATGTCCAGAGTAGGCAAATCTATAGATAGAAAGTGGTTAGTAGTTGCTAGGTCCAGGGCCAGAAGAATAAAGAATGACTGTTAACAAGTGTTTATTTTTCATATGATGGAATGTTCTAACATTAGAACACGGTGGTCATGACTGCACAACTCTAAGTGTACTAATTTGAATTGTATACTTTAAAATGAATTTTATAGGGGTGCCTGGCTGGCTCAAGTCATTTAAGTGCCTTCAGCTCAGGTCATGATCCCAGGGTCCTGGAATCGAGCCCCACATAGGGCTCCCTGCTCAGTGGGGAGTCTGCTACTCCCTCTTCCTCCCCTACCTCAGCTCTCACTCTCAAATAAATAAAATCTCTTAAAAATTTTTTAAAAATAAAAACTTTGTAATACGTATATATACTATACATCTCTCTCAATAAAGCTAAATTTTAAAAAGAAAAAAAATTGTCAAGAATGACAAAATCTACCTGAATTAAAAGTATCCTGAAACAGAATCCTATAACAGCAGAGGCTTTCAATTAGAGGTTATAACCAGAACAGCATTTAATTCAGAATCATATAGCAGATTCTCAGGGTCTTATTGAACCATCATTTGCTTATCAGGTGTTTATAGTGTCTCAGCTTTCATACTATAGCCTACTGTCCAACCTAATAATTACCTATTGTTTCCTGCACTCCCAAGTCCTCCACAGAAGAATGAGAATTACTTGGCTGTCCATAACTGAGGGTCAAATGTTTTCCCAAGAAAAAAGTATGTCCCTCCTACTTACCAAGAGTCCAAGACACACAGAAAAATAAGCAAACAGCCCAAAATGAATGCTAAGTGAAATAAAGAATGTACTGTCAAAATTTTAAGTCGATACCACCAGGTTTATGTTGAAAGTATATTTGTACTAAACTATGCCCTTAACTAAAATCCTCCTAGCAACAATGACATGATCATGTTCCAATGCAAAATAAAACCATCAGAGGGGCTCAGAGGAAATCCAAAATTTCACCTTATGCTTAAAATGACATCTACGAAGGCATCCCTTAGCTTTCCCAAGTAGCTAAGAACCGCGTTGGTCTGAATCACATGGCTTTCCAAGTGGATGGTCTCACCCAATTCTTCAAAACCTAAATACTTTATGTGCTCTTCCTTCAGGGCCACTGCTACTCAGGATATCAGAAAAATGGAAAAAAAGGGGGAGGCAAGATGATAGCCCCACTAATCCCAGTAACATGGGGGAGAGGGGCTATGACCTATAGTCACTATTTCTGTAATTTATTAATCCAAAACCTAAAACTCTGTGTGCCTAGAACAAAATAAGGGCTTAAATACTGGTTTAATTATGATGGCTAGCCTCTTTCCTTGTCTTGCATTTCAATGGAGAGTTCTCTACCACTGTACTTCACCTCAACTACTTTTCTCCACTGTCTACTAGGATACCTTCTAGAAAAGCTGTAAGAGAAATATCAACAAAATTTTTTCCCAAAGTTCAAACAACTCAAGCCCTCTAAACCTTTCATGTAACCTTTACTAGTATAATCTCAGTCATAAAAGATAAAAATCTAAGCTATACTTATTTTCTCCCTTCAAAACACTTACTCTCATAACTTTAAATCAATTACACCAAGACCAGTCTACCTCAGAAATTCCTATACCTCCTTCTCCATTCCAACATTTACAATGTTAACTACTTAAAACATCTTTTTTCCCCTCCAATTTCTCTTTTCTAGCCATGAAGCTGTTTCTAAGTTATTTCTGCCTACGGGACATATGCCTAACGTGCCATACAAAGCCCTCTACAACCAACATTTTTTTTTTTTTAAGATTTTATTTATTCATTTGACAGAGAGATAAAGGAACAAGCAGGCTCCCCACTGAGCAGGGCACCTGATGTGGGGCTTGATCCCAGGACCCTGGGATCATGACCTGAGCTGAAGGCAGACGCATGCTTAACCTGAGCCACCCAGGGACCCAACCAACACTCTTTCCAGTTACAACTGGCTGCTCCCCAAATACAACCAGGGATATTTACAACTCTGTACCTTTACCCCATCTGTGGCAAAACCTCCTACTTAGTATCAAAAGCAAGTTGAAATATAGCACTTTGTGAAACTACCTGGGGGCTCTTTAAATCTTACCAGAGCATGGAGCTCCACAAAAGGCAACACTACTCGTCTTCCTATGACACAATCCTATACGATGAAGGGAACACAGCAGCTGATATTAATTCCACATCACTTTCTTCACTGTATCATATAATGCTTGCTACAACAGTTTCTTCATTAAATAACATATGGCTTGTCATACACGCACTGTATTTGATATGTGAGTTGATGTATTCCATTCTTTTTATTCATGGTGTGCCGGCATATTTACTTAATATACTTCGATATGGAATAAAAATAGCACTCTGAAAAAGCTCTGATGGAAGAATTTTTACAGTCCAATCACTTATACACTGTTTACATTATTATTCACATACCATATGCAATGTGTGATTTTTATTATAAAGTCCTCAGATCACACTGAACTAAAATCAGGATCTTTTTGAACCATCACTTACCAGATGTTTATTGTGTCTCAGCTTTCATATTATAGCCTACCATCAAACCTAATAAGACACTTTTTCCTGTGCTCTCAAGTTCTCAATAGAATAAGGAGAATTACGTGGCTGTCCATAACTGGGTAGTTTCCTTTTCATTTAAATTGACATATGACTCTCATACCATAGAATAAATGTACACAAACTTGTGCAACCATTACCACTATGTAATTCCAGAACAATTTCATGGGTTATCTTTTTTTTTTTTTTTTTAAAGATTTTATTTATTTATTTGAGACAGAGAGAATGAGAGAGAGAGAGCACATGAGAGCGGGGAGGGTCAGAGGGAGAAGCAGACTCCCTGCCGAGCAGGGAGCCCGATGCCGGACTCGATCCAGGGACTCCAGGACCATGACCTGAGCCGAAAGCAGTCGCTTAACCAACTGAGCCACCCAGGCGCCCTCATGGGTTATCTTGTAAGGGAAACAAAAGTGGGACCACAACTGATTAAAATCCATAGAATCTCAGTATTTTTCTAAAAATGGATGGTTTTTTACTTAAGGAAACACTAAATATTTGTGCACAAACAGTAAACACAAGTCAAATATGATTTTAATAATGCCAGTATAAGTATGGCAAACATCAATTCCGTGCATATGTCAGCCTAAGAACTTTCAGATCTACTTGTAGTATATCCCAATTTTGCTTAAAAGGTTAAGATTCCTCAAAAAAAATGAGCTTTAATGCCCGTGTATCTCCAATAACGTGCTAAATATTTTTTTTTATTAAAGATTTTATTTATTTATTTGAGACAGAATGAGAGAGAGAGAGCACATGAGAGGGGGGAGGGTCAGAGGCAGAAGCAGGCTCCCTGCCGAGCAGGGAGCCCGGTGCGGGACTCGATCCAGGGACTCCAGGATCATGACCTGAGCCGAAGGCAGTCGCTTAACCAACTGAGCCACCCAGGCGCCCTGTGCTAAGTATTTTTATTACAACACTTCTGGCACGAGAACACATACAGCCTTCTAATGATCCATAATTTCAAAAGTGAATGACTAAAACTCAATGTGGAGATTTTAATTAAATTAGAAATAAATTTCAAATTCAGTATTTCAAAGCAACTGCTCACACAAGGTCCTACAGCAACAATTTTCCTAAAAGCAACAAGATTCGCAATAGGACACAACTGAAATTGGATCTCTGTCAGAAGCTTACACGTTTTCAGGCTTTCAGCATCAACAAACAGTAATGTTTTGCACACAGGTATGACGCAACTCCCTTAGTTTTATACATAGATGCCCATCAATGGTCATCATTAAACAACAACAAAAACTACCTTATGGGGCTGTATCCTGCCAGAAAAAAATGTTTTGGTTAATGAATCTGGTATGTGAAACAGAGTGGACAGTTTGTCAAAATATTAATACATCTAACATGTATCAGCAATTTTTATTAAAATTCATCCCAAAATGTCCAACACCTATAAAATTAGGAATGGCCTTAGGAACAAAAACAAGACAGGCCTAATTCAGGTAATCAGTGAAAAAGGTAACTTACGGAAAAAACCTAATAATCATTTTGACTTTTACATCATTAAAATGCACAATCTGATCACTGTAATAATGCTAAGATATTAAGAAATACCTTTATTTAACTTTGGAAGAACAGCACCCTGTACTGAGAATCCTTCCGAACTATGGTAATCTTTAATGATCACAGGTAACAGTTTTAACTTTTCCGCCCATACTCCGAATTAAAATCACTGCAGGATGTAGCATAAAGCTACAGAATCTGATCCCGTTGTCTCCTCAGTAGACAACACACTAAAATATAAGTGACTTGGTTAAGTCTTAACATTTGATTACCCTCCAGTTTTAAAGGTAAAGTATTTACAATCCTTGGGACTTGATAAAAAATGCCCACTCATCCCCAAACAAAAATACAGGTCATTCTAACTCTCCTAAGAAAACAACTGTTAATTACATACTTCCTGATATCTAAAGTATATCTCCTTATACAACACCCAATGCTTCCTGCATTCTTAAAATTTGTCAAAAATCAGGCTAATGATAACTAAAATGCATAATGCCTTTAATGAAGTATTCTGCTCTTCTTTCCCACAACCCCCTCATGTTCCCTCATCCCTAAAGGAAAGGGAAAAAAAAAAAAGAAAATAGAACCTGAAATCTTATCAAGCCTGCAAATCTACCCAGCAGGTCAGACAAAATACAGGTGGCAGAGAAACATGCTAAAATATAACCCACAGTATCAAGTCTGTGGAAAGCAGATGAGATTAAGAAATATTATTTTAACTATAAATGGTACTGGGATTATGTTTATAAAAGCAGTCTTTATCTTTTACTGTGCACTATTCTTTTTTGGGGGGTGGGGGGAGAGGAAGAGAGAGAATCTTAAGCCGGCTTCACGCCCAGTGTGAAGCCCAAGGAGGGGCTCAATCTCACAACCCTGAGATCAGTACCTGAGCTGAAATCAAGAGTCACATGCTTAACTGATTGAACCACCCAAGTGCCCCATCTGTTCTTTTACATATATTTAAATTGAGATGTTTTAGAAGACAGAGTTAAAATAAAAAGGTGTCTAGAAAACAAACACTAACCATTGTTCATTTTACTATGCATTAGTTGGTAAGACTACTGTCACACATAAAGAACAAGTTATGCTACAGATGTTAGTTTTTTTGGGAAGAGCACTGGTGGGGTATCCAGTCCCTTCATTTTACTAAGTGTCAACAAAATAGTATGTGTCAGTGTTAATAGGATTAATAAAACTACTAATTCAGAAGTATAACTTTCAGCAAACTTAGCATGTAAGAAATCTTGATAATCAACAGGAATGAATCCTCAAGGTCTTCACTGATTGGCTGTTAATAGTTACAATATTTGGGCGTTGTTACATTTATAATGCAATTTTTAATTTTTTTTTTAAAGATTCTATTTGAGAAACAGAGAGAAAGCCCAAGTAGGGGAGAAGGGGCAGAAACCCAATGTGAAACCTGATCCCAGGACCCGGGGATCATGACCTGAGCTGAAAGCAGACGCTTAACCGACTGAGCCACCAGACGCCCTTAAAATGCAATTTCTTATCTTTCAGGTTTCCTTTAGTCTTCATACCCACTCTATTAGTAAGCATTATTTCCATTTTAGGGATAAGAAAATTGTGATTACATATGACTTCGGTCATAAACTTCTTTGCTAAATACGCCTTTGGATTCTTCAACTGTTTCGTTCCTAGGCCCTCTATCAGCTGCCTCTCTACCGTAAGAATAAGTAGACCTCAAAATCGCAGAAAGCTAGATAACAAAGAAATGATCTGGGGCGCCTGGGTGACTCAGTCGGTTAAGTATCTCACTTTGGCTCAGGTCATGATCTGGGTCCTGGGATGGAGCCAGTCATCAGGCTGTGTCAGGTTTTATGCTCAGCAGGGAGTCTGCTTCTCCCTCTCCCCCAGCTCATTCAAGCTCTCTAATAAAATCTTAAAAAACAAAAAAAAAACCCCAAACCTAAAGAAATGCCATATATGTCTTGAAACATTTATGTGAATTTTATGTTTTTAAGGGTATGACTAAAGAGATTAGGTAGACACTGATTTAACCCCACTTACATAGGAAGACCCAGAGCTTTCAGCTCATCTCAGAGCCAATTTTCTGCTTTAATAAAGAATCCAACACAGTTGATTTAGGATCATTATGTTAGCAACAAAGACAATAACAAAAGTCTTAACCTTGCAAATTATCTTCAGAATGACTTCTGAGAAGAAACTAATGCAATTTTCCTGACTAGTTCTTTTTTTGACCAAACAGGTTCATTTTCCCATCACAGACCTTAGTAATATACTTGAATCGGCTCTTTCCCAGATACTGCCTGGTTGTTGCTCGATTAGTTATCAGAAGTCTTTTTCTACTGGCTGAGATTAGAATGGAAGGAGAAAGACATTACTTTCACCAACCCTATATAAAATCAAGCAATACATCAGACTGACTAAAGTTATTCTCTTGCCTCTTGAAAAACGAAAGAGTGAGACCAATAGTGGCACTGCCACCAACTTTTAGGATCAAATAGCAGTGGAAAGAAATTTGAAGGTATTTCTGCAAACATCTAAATTTCTTCTCTATTCCCTGCTGTTTACAGCTCTTTTCAATTAACCCTTCAGAAGTCCTCACTCAAAACAATCTTTTCCGAACTTACTTATAGTGGGATGATGGTAGGGACGGTCCAAAGTTTTGCTGCCTCAACAGGACAACTAAAAAGTAAAACTTTAGATCGCTATTTTCATGAAAAAGGTAGGATTGTACATGTTAAAATTCTCTATCACTCAATTTAAAACAGGAAACAGGAGTTTGTGTGAGTCTATGGTACACCCCCAATTATTTATTATGTATATACATATATATAAATGTATTAGAATTTTTCTAAAGGGAGCCATGAACAAAGATACAGGCTAAGAATTACAGAAATGAAACTACTTCCCCATCCCTTCTTACTTGACTCTGACATCAAATTTCTTGAAAAACTTCAAAAAATATATATATATAAAGATAGCAGGAAGGGCAGAATGAAGAGGGGAACTCGGAGGGGGAGACAAACCATGAGAGACTATGGACTTTGAGAAACAAACTGAGGGTTCTGGAGGGGAGGGAGGTGGGGGGATGGGTTAACCTGGTGATGGGTATTAAAGAGGGCACGTACTGCATGGAGCACTGGGTGTTATACGCAAACAACAAATCATGGAACACCACATCAAAAACTAATGATGTAATGTATGGTGATTAACATAATAATAAAAATACATACATACATATATATACACACACACCAATACTCAAGAATCTACCTATATACCATGTATACCAGAATCCCTATAGGTATAGCTGGGCATGAGTATTTTTTAAGCAGAGTGTGTGGTGAAGGGTAGCTGCTTCAGATTAACTTAGTAGGTCTCAGTGCCTTCAAGTCACTCACCCAATGATCACATTTTCAGTAGCAAAGAGATAAAATGAGAACAGATCTGGGCATATTTTAATATTTTCAAAGTATGAGAATCACCATAGTTTTCAATATATGTATTCAAACATAAATAGACACAAATATGTGAAGAAATCTCTAAGGACAAATGAAAGAACCATTCTGATGATACATGAAGAATACTCAATCATGCAACCTTAATATGGCATTTAAAGATCTTAACAATGTAGGCCCAAACTATTTTTCCAGTCTTATTTTTTTGGCCTATTAATTACTAGCTTGTTGCAGTCCGTATCTCTCTCAAACACAAAAAGTATACATGTTCAGGCCTTACTCATAGCGTTTACTGACTGACTTGATTCCATTACCCAACTCCCTTGGCATGACTAATCAACTCAGTTCCAAAAGTTCTAGTTTAGGGAAACATTCCCAAATCAAGACATTATTTTTATTTCCAAAGCAAAAATTGATCTAATTGAAATTCTTATATATATTAACATCATACTTATGATTGGAATACCGAAAACCTAAGATGAAAAAGCAAAGGAAAATTCATACTAGATCAAGTCCAATATAGGAGGTATGCTCCATATACCTCCATATAATGCGTAATTAAAAAAGCAGGAAACCAAATAAACTTAGTATTTTCTTAATGTTCATGAGGACTAATGTTAACAGAATGCCAATGTTACTAGTATCTTTTGTGTATTATGTCATTCCCCAATAACTAACTCCTATATCATCACATCTAAATCTCTAATTCATAATTGTCCATAATGTATCCCTATCCACACATCTTCCGATTTCTCAAGTCTCTTCAACAAATACTAATGCTCTTCTGAAGGCACACACACACACACACACACAAATCAACCACTGTTCCTACCACCTTGGCTTTTAGAATGGTGTCAACCACCACCCCTAATCTACAAGTCTTCAACACTTTATATAACCCCTAAAGCAATTTATATTGTTAATTCATTTATGTATGCTTACTGTATCCTATTTTCTATTAGTTGGTTTGCTCAAGGGAGACTTACGGATCTTTTTTTAAGTAGTTTTGCTGTAATGCCCTACAATGCAAAGCCAAATGGCAAGTATGCAATAGGGAAATAATGAAGAGAACATGGAAATGCTAATTCAGTCCTATTTTGTCATTTGGCAAGTCTGGCACACAAACTCAAATATAATACTGGACATGTTCCCATATGCCCTGACACTATATAAACTGATTCTTTGAAATCAACAGAAATGTCACCCTAGTATAACCCAGACAATTTGCAGGAAGGTATTTTTCATTTTGTTTATCAAGGGGGGACTTTGACAACATGTTTGTTGTTCGTTACTACAAAGAGAATGTTCATTACAAAACAGAAAAATAAATGGTTCTTACTAAATGGCTTTTTACCAGAATAGACAAAACAACTTTAACATACCTGTCATAATAATCTCGTTGAAAGTCATAGTCCAAGTCAAAAGAGGAGCTGAAAAATAAATACCGAAAAGGATTAATTTGGAGCTGTTGATGTAAATTCACAATAGCAGATGGGAAAAACAAAAACAAAAAACCATGCAAAACCAACCATAACAAACAGATCAAGAGATTAGCATGGAATAATCCCCAATCATTCAAGCAACAAATCACTAAAATTCCAATCATCTTAGAAGCCACTGGACATGCAGCAGCTAATTTGCAAATTTAGGCGTAAATCTGCTACAATTTCAACATAAAACATAATAGCTAATATAAGAACACTGAAAAATACAACAGTAAACCAAACATTCTTATGCTACCCTCCCTTCCCTTTCATAGTTCCCAGCTTCTTATACAAACTGAACAACTCTCAAAGATTTCATTGTATGTTAAAAATAGCAAACTGCTCCTTAGTAAGTAAAAAATCTCAGGGAATTCTAGTAATTCTCTGGGAAATGGGCGAAAAGGAGGTATACTAATACAAAATTAATAAAGCATTTTTACACAGATAAAACATACTACAGTTAACCCTCCCCACATCCAGAAAACAGATAGAGAAGATGCCCACTGATGGACACAATGCAGTTATAAATAATAAAGTTCCGGACCTGAGTAGAGGGGACGGAGAAGGGTGTTCTGGTACTGACCCGTACATCTCCGCTGCAGATCGTTTCACACCTGCTTTTCCTCGGTTCACTTTTGGCTCTGCGGCCAGATTAATATCTGAAAAAACAAAAATGAAGATAAAAACTTTTAATGACAACTCTGTTGGGGCAGGGATAGGGTAGAATTTTAAACTACAGTATTTAAAGTTGTACATAGTATATAAATCAACAAAGGCCGAACACTGTATCTCATCCTTCCTTATGTAAGGCTAGTACTTAGTATTTCAATACTTTGTCCTCTGTACTGTTAACGTAAAAAGTACTCATTATATATAAGACATACACACACACACACACACACACACACACACACACACACACACTCCTATATAAGACACGACATTTCTCTTTGGTACCTTCTATCCTCAGCTCCCGCTAAAATGAAACTCTTGCTATTAAGAGCATATATTAGGAATCAATGAATGACCTCAGAGATATAAAATATATAGCAATTCACGAATTATTGATACCCTCAAATTATCCCCAAAGGCGAATTTTCATTCTCCTTACAAACAGGATCAGCTGTAAAAGTTGAATAAAAATAGTTAATAAATACTATTCAGGGGGCGCCTGGGTGGCTCAGTCGTTGAGCGTCTGCCTTCAGCTCAGGTCATGATCCTGGGGGTCCTGGGATCGAGTCCCACGCCTCATCGGGCTCCTTGATCAGTCAGGAGCCTGCTTCTCCCTCTCCTGCTCCCCCTGCTTGTGTTCCCTCTCTGTCTCTCTCTCTCTCTGTCAAATAAATAAAATCTTTGAAAAAGAAAAAAAAAAATTTGCAGACTTCATTAAAAAAAAAATACTATTCAGTGAATTGCTGAACCTTTACATACACATTTGTGTGTGCACTTGTGTGTCTGTGTGCACACGCACGCACAGACACACACACCAAGGGAGACTTAAGGGAACAAAGGAAAAGTCCTAGTTTCCATAAACAACTAATGTTATTAAAAACAACTATTCCAACATGGCCAGCTATAACCCTGCCACCCACTGCCTACCAAACAAAAGAATTCATATCTCTTTCTTATTCTAACAAGAATCCGTTGGTCAAAAGCCAGCTCTCCAAAACTTAGTTCATCAAATGACCAACTAAAAAACAGATTTTTAGTACACTATTTGCTGAACACCATTACATTTATGAAGAATCTGCAGAGTTCTTGGTTCACTAAACTCATTTCCAATTTTTAGCATCCAACGTTAACAACCTTGCCTTTACAGTTGACTTTTATTTTTATTTTTTTAAGTAGGCTCCAGGCAGTGTCCCCCAGCCCTACCCCCAGCAGGCCCACTCTCTTAGAACCTCAAATCTAAAAATGCATTTAGTAATCTTAATTTTAGTAAAAAACAAACAAAAAGGCATAGTTATTTTGAAACTGTGGTACTAATCACACATAAAATTTTTTCTTAAAAAAAAAAAGTGCTTCCTATTCTGCCTGAAAACTAGACAGAAGCAATTAAAATTGAATTATAAACACTTCTGGTGTACAGACAGTGGCTTCTATATAATTCCCATTATTTCAGTAAGTGGCAAATCGAGATTTAGGTCAAGAAATACATCAGATCACCTGGAGTATCTTGTGGTGCCAGAAAGCAAGGATGCAATGAAATTATAAAACTAAGGTCTCGGGGCGCCTGGGTGGCTCAGTTGGTTAGGCGACTGCCTTCGGCTCAGGTCATGATCCTGGAGTCCCTGGATCGAGTCCCGCATCGGGCTCCCTGCTCGGCGGGGAGTCTGCTTCTCCCTCTGACCCTCCCCCCTCTCATGTGCTGTCTCTTATTCTCTCTCTCAAATAAATAAATAAAATTTAAAAAAAAAAAACAAAAAAACTAAGGTCTCAAGGACACAGGTTACACTGGCCACAGATGAAGTATTTTGAGCTCTAAAGAAGGATATGGAATGTACTAAAACACACCAATTTAAATTATTAGAGGAATTAATATTATGGGGGCACCTGTCTGGCTCAGTCAGTACAGCATGTGACTCTTGATCTAGGGGGTTTTGAGTTCAAGCCCATGGATGGGAAAGAGCTTATAGAACTTAAAAAAAAAAAAAAAAAAAAGGCTAGGCAACCCTCTCGGGTTCCTTCCCTCCTTGGGAGCTTTGTACTATCACTTTGCTATTGCTCAATAAACCTTGCTTTGCTGCCCCTCCTACCCCACCCTCCTGCTAAAAACTTTCCAACATAAATGGTATTTCAGAAAAAGCAAATATTAGTGAGTTGTTCATTTCAGAAAAGTTACGCAGAAGGAAACGAGAAATCTACTCTTCTGCAACCCCTAATGAAATATCTAATCAATGATCATCAATGGATGATCACCATTAAGGTGAAAAATTGATGGGAAACTTTTTATCACAGATGGATCAAGATCTAAAACCTGAACCCAAATTATCCTTAACGTCACTAAAAATGGGCAACCATGTTAGGTTGCAATCATGTTAGGTGTGATACAATATAAAATACGTTAACATTATCCACTGTAACTGAATCAAGCCTCTAGATCTGCACAGTCCAATATAGTAAGCTGCTAGCCACAAGTCTCAATTCAGATGCATTTTAAGTATACATGTTTATATTTCTACTGGACAGCACTGCTCTAGATCTAGCAGTATTACACAAAACAGAGGTAGAGAAGAACAAATTAAATGACACCACAAAGGATCAAATCAGTACACAGTATGGAAGACACTGAGGCTTTCTTCAACAAATTAAATGTCACAAATTTTTTAAATGGGAAAGGAAGGGATGGGGAAACTCAGATTTAAAAGACATAAGGGGTGGGGGCGCCTGGGTGGCTCAGTTGGTTGAGCGACTGCCTTCGGCTCGGGTCATGATCCTGGAGTCCCGGGATCGAGTCCCGCATCGGGCTCCCTGCTCGGCGGGGAGTCTGCTTCTCCCTCTGACCCTCCTCCCTCTCATGCTCTCTGTCTTTCATTTTCTCTCTCTCAAATAAATAAAATCTTAAAAAAAAAATAAATAAAAAATAAAAGACATAAGGGGCAATTAAATCAAATGCATATGTGGACATGGATTGGGTCTTGATTTAAAAAAGTTTGAGACGGGCGCCTGTGTGGCTCAGTTGGTTAAGCGACTGCCTTTGGCTCAGGTCATGATCCCAGGGTCCTGGGATCGAGTCCCACATCGGGCTCCCGGCTCAGCGGGGAGCCTGCTTCTCCATCTGACCCTCTCCTCTCTCATGCTGTTTCTCGCTCGCTCTCTAATAAATAAAATCTTAACAAAAAAAAAAGTTTGAGACAATAAAGCCATCTAAATATGGATTAAATATTTGATGGTATTAAGGAATTACTGTGAGGTTTTTTTAATATGCTGTAAGAGCAGTGTGGTTTGCATTTTGTTAAAATTTCTTATCTGGTTGGATATATGCTGACGTCTTAAAATTACTCTAACAAAATTTAAAAGAAAACCAATAGAAAGAACAGATGAAAACAATTTAAATACTGGTATCTGTTAAACCAGGTGAGATGTGGGTTGCCTGGGTGGCTCGGTTGTTAAGCGTCTGCCTTCGGCTCAGGTCATGATTCCAGGGTCCTGGGATGAAGCCCTGCATTGGGCTCCCTGCTCAGCGGGAGGGAAGCCTGCTTCTCCCTCTCCCACTCCCCCTGCTTGTGTTCCCTGTGTAAAATCTTAAAAAAAAAAATAAACTAGGTGAGATGTACTTACACACGATTCATTAAATTCTTCTACTTTTGTGTTAAATTTCCATGACAGTTTAAAAAAAACAAGTGTCAAAAGAACCCTGTCTTTATGATGCAAAACTCCTGTTTTAGTTCATTTTCACTGCAGCCATTTTACAGATGCCCAAATTTTATACATGTATTTTCCTATACTTTGGGTATAGGACAAATGGGTATGAAAATTTCTTATGTATTCTCAATTACAACTATTCTATGTATCTTCAATGTCAAGGATTACAAGGCTCTCTAACTTCCAATATTTTTCCTTCCCAATCCAGTATGGTTAGGATTTTTTTTTTTTTTTAAGTTTTTTTAAAATTTATTTGACAGAGAGAGACACAGCGATAGAGGGAACACAAGCAGGGGGAGTAGGAGAGGGAGAAGCAGGCCTCCCGCTGAGCAGGGAGCCCGATGCGGGGCTCAACCCCAGGACCCTGAGACCACCACCTGAGCCGAAGGCAGACGCTCAACAACTGGGCCACCCAGGTGCCCCCAGTATGGTTAGGATTTTTAAAAATAGTATTTAAGAAGTGTTTACAAATTACACAAAACTTTTATTCTAGCATGAAAGAGCTCTTCATGAAAGAGCCACTGAGAGACCATAATCAAACATTCAAAATAGTATAAAAAGTGAGGGGCGCCTGGGTGGCTCAGCCAGATAAGCATCCGACTGTTGGTTTTGGCTCAGGTTATGATCTCAGGGTTATGAGATGGGAGCCCCGTAGGGCATCATGCTCCGTGCTCAGGGGGGTCTGCTTCAGATATTTCCCCTTTCCCTCTGCCCCCTCCCCCTCACGAAAATAAAATAAAGAGGGAGGCTGGGGAACTCAAGTTAAGTGTCTGCCTTCGACTCAGGTCATGATTCCAGGGTCCTGGAATGGAGACCCACATCTGGCTCCCTTCTCAGTGGGAAGCCTGCTTTTCCCTCTTCCCGTGCTCCCCCTGCTTGTGCTGTCAAATAAAAAAATATTAAAAACAAAACAAAAAATCTTAGAAGAGCTGCTCCTGCTATGAAGAGTAATGCTGTTTACTACAAGAATGGAGCTGTCACTTATTTAAAAAAAAAAAACTGTTGAAACTTTACAATAAATCATGTTATGTAAGAAGTATTTATTAAATACTACAAACATTATGAAATGCTGAAGTTTTGTGTAGTACTGTAGGGAAACACCAACATGGGAACACTTAAGGGGACAAAAATCCACTGCAACCTGAAGAGAGGAAGCCAGGTAGAAAATAAAACATTTAAGGTGGAATTAAACTTGAACATTATGCATTTAAAAAAACCAAATACAAACTCCTGAATATGCTGAAAAGAAAATGAAAATTTAAATAAGCCACCACAGGAATAATCAGAAAACTCTCAATTAAAAAAAGTCTCAATTATGAATTGCTATAAACTTTATAAATCTAAAGTAGTAATTTTGTTTAACTGCTAAGCAATACCTTATCAACAATGGAACTAGCCATTCTTTGGCACTCAAGAGGTCTGTGTGCTTATTCCCTCTTATTCATAAAAAGCAAAAAGAAATAGACTTTTGTCTTACAAACCTTTCAGCTTCCCTAATATTCATACCCAGGAAAATATAAGCTATATAAAATTAACTATGATTCTGATAGCAAATCTTAGCAACTGATACGTGGTTAGAAAACTATTCAAGGAGATGAAATTCTACAATCATCAGGAACATACTTATGTGCTCTAAAATCTTAATATGTAATGAGATTTTCTAAAGATTAGAATATAAACATCTGAGCAGAGCTCAGATCTCATCTTCCAAACATTTGAACATGGTAGATCAGGAGACCCCTTATTGGGGAAACTAACACCTAAAACAAAACCAGTTTGTACTGCTAATGCTAAAACATATGCAACAGTATCTTTTATTGAGCGTAACATGCTAGACTTGTATTAGAAGCTTCTCATGAATCATCCTAATTAATCCAAATTCTTGGTAACACCAAAGTACTATTACCTCAGGTAAGAACAGAAAACAGATTACGTACTCTACCTCCGTTTTAACAGATGAGAAGACTCACCAAATTAGGTGGACTGCCCAACACACAGTTGTGCCAAGCAATCTGATCCACAGCCCATGAGTGACTAAGCTATAGTCTTTGCCCATTCTACTGTGAGCGGGAGGACAGCTATTTAGGCAGCAACTGTACCTGACGTAGTATTATCATTCCTATCCTCCTGACCTTACTCAAGACCACCAACTTGTTATCCAGTTTCTGCTACACGAAAAGGAATAAAATCCTTATTTAGCCAGTTATACCTATAACCTAAATTTTTTTTACTTAGCTTAATGAAGAGAAAAACAGAAGCATGAACAGGAAAACCTTGTATCTCAATTAAACAGTCAACGAAGAAATTCAACCCAGATCTTACCTAAAACCTGGCCAGCAATCATTCTGCCATCCTCTCCTGCCACAGCAGCCCGGGCATTTCTCTCATTAACATACTGAACGAAGGCAAAGCCCTTATGGACAGAGCAACCAACAATTTTGCCGTATTTTGAGAAGATCGCCTCCACATCAGATTTCTTGACCACAAGAGTATTGAGATTCCCAATGAATACACGGGAGTTCATGGAGCGAGGATCTGTCTTGTTGGTAACATTGCTGGCCATTTTCTTTGATGATAAGGTTCCTCACAAAGCTGAAAAACTAGAAAGGAAAAAAAATGCATTCAGGTGGGGAAAAAAAAAGATAAAATCAAAATACTCCTTGATAAAACTTTCTACTCTTTATTTTGAACCACTGTGACTAGAGTATCAGTGAACATAAAGAGCTCTCACAGCAGCAAGTACATTACTATTTTAGAGAGGAGAGCTCCTGAATATATGCATCCTTATACAAATTCAGGCTCCATCTTCCCTAGTCTATTCCAGCAGCACTAGACTACCAGTTCACGGGACAGTGGGTGGGGAAGACTACTAGCAACACAATTAAGGATATTATTCATTTCAAATGAGCCCTCTCTGTTCTGAAGTCCTCAAGCAATTTAGAACCCCTTAAGCTCTCTACCACCAACTTTTCATTGTATTTTTAACCTTCCCTGTCATACTAACCTAACCATTCTCTGCCATATATCAAGAATTCCACCTTCTTATACATTGCTATTATTAAAATGAGGCTCACCTATTCCAAAGATCTACAAAACTCCAAATTCTGCCCACAAACCATTCTTTAACTAAATTTGTTCAACAGACACTCTCCCCTTCAAGTATAATTAACTTTATTATACTAAGGCAATATATAGACCCAAATCATTCAGTCTGGAAATATTTCTGGTACATTAATTGATTTGTAATATGCCAGAGATACCTTAAGTAACAATACCATCATTTTATAGAATGCAATGACTCTTGACCTACTTTTTATGTGATAATCTACAAAATACAGCTAGGATATTTGTTAATACTAGATGGTGATGATGATAAAACTGGCAGATAAAACACTGCATGAATCAAAAGAGGACCAAGAGAACTAAGAAGAGTACAACTTTCCTCAGACTGTTTCAAAACAAAAATTTTTTATGTATATGAAGGTTCAATCATAATTACATGGAGATTCATGATACTATCATCTTTCAGGTCTTTTTCAAGTGGAAACATTTTGACATTCTTTTAGCTTTTGTATCTGCTGCTCCTTCCCACTCCAACTACCAAAACTAAACAGAGTTTAAGATGGGCCCGCATTCTTAAGATTTATTTCCCATTCATCCCTTTGACACTCAAATGAGATACCAGTGTCTAGTATATTATCTTTCCAATCCCCAGGAGAATGACAAACTAGTTCATGGATTATGTAAAAATATCTTCTATATACATATATATGTGACAAGAGGTAGCATAACATCATTTATACAGACTAATATTCTGATCCTTAAAACACCTACTCATTTCACAACTAGTACCTAGATTTTTTAAAGCTGTTAACAATTGCTTTTCCCTCCTACCCTTTCTAAAATTCAAGAAATTGTCTTTACTTGATTTTGGTTTCTGAATTATAGCTTTATAAACAAGTTAATTTTTTTAGACTACGCAATAAAAATTTACCGAACAGTAGCACAGTTACCAACACCCTTTCAACTCTGAGTCCCAGAAAGCATCTTTAGAATGTCAAAAAAAAAAATGTAGTGAAAGGCCTAACTGGTTTCAAATATTACTTGCTGGTTAAGGTATGCTATTATTTTAAGTGGGGAGAACTTAAGCCAATTTTCTACAAATATTTTCACCAAAAATAAATATTCTACATATTACAGTAAATAATAATAAGTATAGGAAAAATCTTCCTAGGTTGAATTAGCAATTACCTGTGAGGGGAAAGAGGATGGTTCTACATGACATCAGGAAACTGAACAAGAGTGTAAAACACCAAACAATAACGTCCTCTTCAAATATACTCCTTGGAACCACAGAACGGAAATCGGGACTATTCTCTCACTTTTTACAAAGATGGTACATAGCTAGTACCAATCTAGAAGTAGACAATTCATTACATATAAAGAATGCCTTAGGATATTAAGGATTAATACCCATGGAACTCCATTTGGAAAGGCTGGTAAAGAAACATCCAGATACACAAGTAAAAAGGTGCTAACAATGGTTGCCATCTCTGAATTTCAGTATATAATCTATTTTCTCCAATTCTATGTGGTTACTAAATTTGCTACAAGAATCATGAATTGTTAACAGAAAAATAATAATGACCTCAACCTCAAAAGCTTGGCTAAAGTCAGTGGAATAGCTTTCAATGCCCATACTTACTCTAAGAATTTATTCAAGATCTGAGCAACAGTAAAAACAAGTGAACCCACAAAGGTCCATTAATCTTGCTCCAAGGAACACATCTTCTAAAGAATAAATTACTACAAATTTATACATTTTTCCCTGAACATTTATTGAGTATCTGTTAAGTACTAGGTACACCAAGGCCATTTCAGAGGAAAAATAGAGACAGGATTCCTCAGAGTTTACACACTAATGATACCACTGTTTAAAATTTTACTGAAGAGGGAACATATTTCCCAAAATTTTACAAATAACCAAATGAGCTTAGGTCACATTTCACCCTACCTCTATTCATTAAGGCACCTTACCCATGAAATATCTGCTGGGGGGGGGAGGGTAGTGTAAAATGGTCAGCATCCTAAATGCAAAGAAACTACTGCAGGCAAGGGGAAACCCCTGGGTTTCCTAGAAGAAAAAGCAACAGCAAAGCAGTTTTTGAACCTTCCTGAATCCCCACATAAAAGCAACTAGATAGTAAACTTGGGTGTCAAGGAACCCCAATGGTACTCATAAAAACGTCTTAAGGTGCCAGAGCAGCTTAGTCTCTAAAATCTCAAAACTCAGAGCCGCACGTGCAGCATTCCATTCTTAAAACCTTTCCAAACCCCAAAGTAACTATTATTCTAACTTTATAGTAATCACTTTAATTTTACCTGTGTGAGGGAGCAAGCGCACGAGCAGGGGAAGGGCTGAGCAGGGAGAGAGATGAGGAACTCAATCCCAGGACCCTGAGATCATGACCTGAACCGAAGGCAGACACTGAACCGACTGAGCCACCCAGGCACCCCTTTTAGGTAAGTTTTCCTTCCATCCCTTTAAATTCAAATTTATTCTTTGAAGAATACAGGGTACACGACCTGAAGTTTCCCAGTCTGGATTTTCCACAATTTCATACTCTTAGTACAATTCCACATATTCTTCTGTTTTTTCCTGAAATTGGAACCTGGGACCAAAGCCTTGATCAGATCCATGCGTGAATCTTTTGGAAGACTATATATAAATGACATTGTCTTTTTGTGGTTATTAATGCTTAAATTCTACACCTTAAGTATTATAGTTTCTTAGGTTTATCTCTCATCTATTACTTAGAACAAGTTTCTCTTGCATGTTGGTAACAGTTTGCCTGTGCCCTCTTATTTCTAGAGTCGGTTCTAAGTTGGTTTTGCTGGGTATAAATTTAGCACTGCATTTTCTTTCTTTAAATATGTTATTATTCTATTTACTTCCAAACTGTCACAGGGTCATTCCAAATTGTAAACCTTGCTGACAAAATTGTTTTTACAGGCTTTAGTAGTTACAGGATTTTTGCTTTATGCTCAGCGGAGAATCTGCTTCTCTTCCTTTCTCTCTCCCTCTGCCTCTCTCCCTGCTCGAGCTCACTCTCTCTCAAATAAGTATCTTTAAAAAAATTTACAAGTAAAAAAATAAGAATAAAGCAAGTTTCAGAAGAAAACGGGTTAACTTTTGCTTTTTACCTTACCTCTGTAGCGTATTACATTCTACATGCATTTTTAATTTTTAACAACCTGGTATTCTAATTACCAACAACTATAGTCTTTAGAATAATCTGCAAATCACTTTAGGGGCACCTGGCTTCCTCAGTCAGGAGAACATGCGACTCTTATCTCAGGGTTATAAGAGATTACTATATAAAAAAATAAATAACTGCAAATCACTTTAAATAATGTGGGAATTATGATTAAATGTTTAGTCAAAGGGTGCCTGGGTGGCTCAGATGGTTGAGTGTCTGACTCTTGGTTTCAGCTTGGGTCATGATCTCGGGGTTGTGGGACTGAGTCCCTTGTTGGAGTCAGAGCTTGGTGGGGAGTATACTTGGAATTACCTTCCCGTCTCCCTGTGCCCGCCCCCACACCCTGTGCATGCATAATCAAGGGGTCTCTAAAATAGATAAATAAATCTTTAAATAAATGTTTACGTCAAAAAGCAGTATTACAGTTGTTCAGTAACAGGAGACATACATAAACTATTCACATAAAAATCATACTTAGGAAAGAGCAAGACTCTGCTTTTGGTTAATCCTTATCATCTATAGTTCCTCAAGAAGTCCAGTTCCTCAAACCAGTTTATAAATTCCACAACCAGAAGTTTCTGGCACGTTCTGAACACTCAATATTTCCTCACAGACGAAATTAGTCCAGTCATATCCTTTTAAGTTTTCTCAGAGAAAACCTTTTTAAAAGTTTTAATGTTAATTCTAGTTAGCTAATATATATGTTTCAGGTGTTAACAGAAAAATCATTTTTTAAAAAAGTTTGTCTTTATGTAAGTAATCTCTACACCCAATGTGGGACTTGAACTCATCCCAGAGATCAAGAGTTGCCTTTTCTTCCAACTGAGCCAGCCAGATGCCCTAAATTTTTTTAAGTCAAATTCATTCTACTTGTACACAGAATAAAAAAAGTTTCTTTCCTAAAATTGGTTTCAAAGAGAAAAATCAAGAGTAGATTTCTGGGGCACCTAGGTGGCTCAGTTGGCTAAACTTCCGACTCAATTTCAGCTCAGGTCATGATCTCAGGGTTGTGGGATCCAACATTTGGGCTCCACGCTGGGTGTTCAGTCTGCTTAAAATTCTGTCTCCCTCTCTCACTGCCCCTCCCAACTCATTCTCTCTCTAAAAAGAAAAAAAAAAAATAAAGAGGGTAGATTTCTGAAATGATTATGTTCCATTGATACTGTGCATCCTATTTTTGTGTGTGTGTGCATCCTGTTTAATTCACTACTGATGATTAAGTGAATCTGGTTTCCAGCAAAGCAGAATTTGAACACAATAAAATAAAATGGAATAAAATGAACATTTTCCTAATGGTTATTTGGGTAGTAGCACTCAAAACTGTAGTCCATAGGTGCATATGAATACAGGTGTTTGTATACTATGTATTTTACATTTATATATACACATATTTTCATACCATGATTTTTTTTTATACATGGGGCATGAACTCATGACCCTGACATCAAGACCTGAACGGAGCTCAATAGCTGGATGCTTAACTGATTGTGCCACCCAGGTGCCCCTCATCCCATGATTTTTATCATCAAAGTATCACTAAGGCATGTCTTATCTCATGGGGAGTCTGCTTCTCCCTCTCCCTCTGCTCCCTTTTGTTCTCTCCCCTGCTCTGCTCTCTTGATCTTAAATAAATAATAAATAAAACTAAGAGATTTTAGTAGCAGTGTGAAGGACAAGAAATGCTTAAGATTTGTGGATATATTCATGTGCCCCTGAATTTAAGTTACTTTAAAAAGTAACTGAGGGGGGCGCCTGGGTGGCTCAGATGGTTAAGCGTCTGCCTTCGGCTCAGGTCATGATCCCAGGGTCCTGGGATTGAGTCCCACATCAGGCTCCCGGCTCGGCGGGGAGCCTGCTTCTCCCTCTGACCCTCTCCCCTCTCATGCTGTTTCTCTCTTGCTCGCTCTCTAAAAAATAAATAAAATCTTAAAAAAAAAAAAAGTAACTGAGGGATGCCTGGGTGGCTCAGTCTGTTAAGTGCCTGCCTTTGGCTCGGTCATGATCCCAGCATCCTGCTCAGCGGGGAGCCTGCTTTTCCCTCTGCCTGCTACTCCCCTGTTCATTTTCTGACAAATAAAAAAAAGAAATATTTCTATTTCCACTCCTGCCATTCCAATTACATCCTAAAACCAGTAAGTAAAATCTACATCTGGTTAGAATGTCAAACCTGTCAAAATTTTGTTTTTAACTGTTCATTCTGAAGCTCGTGCTATTCTCATTCTTTGCCCTCTTGAGACAAACCTATCTTGGATTTGCAATCTAGGTAAAAGTTTGGTAAATGTTTGTAACAACTACCCCATTTAAGTTAGCATTAAATCTCAAGTAAATTCTGCTGGGAAGAGGTGCAGTAAGGTGGGAGAGGCAGATTGCATGATCTGATTATTATGAGAGGTGTTGGATTTTGTTAGGTGCAGGGCCAAATTCAATTTATAACTGAAATCAAGCCTTTAGCTTCCTTTCCTTTATTTGCAGGGCAATAAACTCCACCTGTAGTGGAAACCGATTGGAAAGACAAATACTTGACATAAACAGTGCCACTTATTCAGACTGTGTTCAGTATCATATGTAGGCACATTTACTACAAACAAAAAAGCCCATCAGAGAAAATAGGTAACAAACCACAAGATGTTTCTAATGAAGATTTCAGCCAATCCTCTACCTGTTCACCCTATTCACCTAGGCTACTCACAGTTATACTTACTCATACCACATTATGTTAGTCCAAAAAAAAAAAAAAAAATCAAATACAGTATCTGTATGGCTTATGAAATGTCAAATCATACTAACTAGAGAACAAGGGAAATAACTTGCCTCAGACAAGAAAATTCAGAACCCTACCTCAGAACTTTCATTACTACCCCTTAACTAGCCTATACATTCAATTTGAATCAGATGCAACTACCATTATTGGCTGTTATTTCCCATCTTTCTGTGAAGAATACAAAAAGCAAAATATCACTAGATGGCAGCAACGAGTTGGCAATTTTATAAAAAGATGACTAAATCTGGAGTCCAAGGTTTTCTATTTTGCACTGCCTTTCTTTCACAACATGTCAAAGTTTCTCAGTACCTTTTGGATACTATAAATTTCCCCTTCTACTTAGGGCATCATCATCTGCACTCAAACAAACTGAAGTTCCTATTTTGCCCATTTAGGTACTCTTTCACATTACTCTATCTGGCCCTCCTTTGTTCTCTACCTATGTATCTTTATTGCATTCATCAATTATTTCCCTCTGGCTAAAATGAACTGTCCATGTGTCTGCAAAAAGAAGAGTATACTTTAATCTGCTCCATCCCCAAAACTTATTATACATCAAAACACAGATATGATATCAAGGTCAAGACTACTAGCATGAGAAAATAGAATATTGTGGTACCTTTAGGACATTTTCAGGACATAAAAAGCTAAGTTGGCCATTTTTATTTTCTAAGTAGGTTCCACGCCCAGGGTGGAGCCCAACACAGGGTTTGAATTCATGACCCTGAGATCAAGACCTGAGGTGAGATCAAAAGTGAGACGCTTAGCCAACTGAGCCAGGTGCTGGTCATTTTTTTGATAAGCTATTCTAACTGCTTTGCCTAAGAATTAAAACTAAGAGAATACTCAAGATATTACAAATTACAGAGAGAAATAGATAATTCAATGGTAGCACATAGCTATTAAAAACCAAAAAAACCTCGAAAAACGTAACTCAGTATACAAAAATAAATTAATAGATGGATCAAAATGTAAATGTAAAAAACTACATACGCAGTTGTCAAAACCTAAATAACAGAAAACATCCAACAGTCCCAACAAATATGAACAAGAAAAGGGGCAGGAAATGCAAAACAAATCATAAACATGAAAAATTTTAATACTGTTAAGAATTAATTCAGACAACTGTCGATACATGCTAATATCATTGGGGAAAAGCTTGTTGGGAAGAAAAGGATTTACAGGATCTCAAAATATTACCCAAAAGAATACTGATTACAAAAGGGAAAAAATGTACCTTTACAATGGAAACATAAATGCCACCACTTAAACCAACTGATCTGACATTACATGCCTCTTGGTGTGACAAAATTAAAACACACATCGCCTATGCAATATTCTTGGTAAAATATTTGAACCTGCACATAGGGAAACAGACAATTTCAAGTTTGTAGAGACATTATACAACAATATTAACTGGTTGGGACTCCTCAAACATACATACATACATACAATGTAGAGGCCTTTTCTAGATTAAGAAAGCAATGTGTGAACCTTGACTGGACACTGGATTGTGAACAACTTTTTGGTGACAGGGTATTTTATTATGGACTGTATACAAGAGAATATTAAATTGAATCAGTGTTAATTCTCATTGGCTTGATAATTATTTTGGTGATATAGCTTATCTTTATTCTTAGAGGAGATGCAGGCATGTTCAAGTGCCTAAGTATCATGCCTAAAACTTTAACATCATTCGGGAAGGAAAAAAACCAAAATAAAACACCACACACAGAGCAAACATAGCAATCCACCCAGTAGCTACCAGAACAAGAAGGCTGGAAAACGGATGGTGTATTTTACGTATGTAATATTACCTGTTCCAAAGTTTATTAAAGCTCCTATTATAGCAAACGGAAAAATGATACATACCAGGTAACACGCTTTAGCACTTCCCACAAAATATCAAATTGTATTTTTTGTTGTATTTTCTAATATAAAAATGATCATCCAATGGGGTTAAAAGACCTGGCACTCCCACGGCTGTACTAAGTAAACCAGTACATTTCTGTAGGTTCCTCTGAAAATTCTTAAAAAGTGCCAAGCAATGGGCAGGCCTACATACTTGCATTAACTAAGCAATTGGCAATGTTGAATTTCAGGTCATCCTATGTTTGGAATTGAAAGAGAAAACTCTGAACATCTATTAAGTTCTAAAAATCCCTGTTAACAAAAAACATTACACAACCACTTAACAAAAACATACTATAGAAATCTAGGTGAAAAATGTTTACAATACAAAGACTCTGAAACTACATATGGTAATGATTCCATTTTGCTAAAAATGTTATCAGAAAATACAGGTATATAGGTACACCTATAGCTGTAAGAAAGAGATGAACCCAAACACCAAAATATTAAGTGGTTAAAAAAATATATTTTGTTTTATATACATATTTCCTTCAAGTCTTCCTTAATAAGCATTTTTATTATAAAAGATTGTTCCTGTCAAAGTATAAACATATTATGAAAAATTTTAAAATGAAGGTCTTCAATATTCCCAGAATCTCAAAGAGGAAAAACTAAATCATGTAGTTCAACTGCCCCTCTGCAATATTCCCAGAATCTCAAAGAGGAAAAAACTAAATCATGTAGTTCAACTGCCCCACAGATCTTCAGAGGATGTTAGAATCCCCTTACAACATCCTTGCTCACTAATAATCTAACCTCCTGAGAACTGCCACCAAAGTCAAGGAATTCACAATATGATATTCAATTCTAAAACTTAATTGGCTTTTAACTAATTTCTTCCTTTAGTTCCATCCTTCCTTTAGTGTCCATTCATTAGCATTAAATTTTTTTTCTTTAACGTAAATCATCTTATTCAAACTGTTCCCTATCCTCACCATCTTCTACGAAAATAAAAAATGGTGCCTTGTAACAAATACAATTTAATCTGTCAATGTCCCTTTGAACACAGTAACAATCCAAATTTGGTTGCTCTTTCAAGAATGGAACACATTGGGCGCCTGGGTGGCTCAGTCGTTTAGCATCTGCCTTCAGCTCAGGTCATGATCCCAGGATCCTGGGATCAAGCCCCACATCAGGCTCCCTGTTCAGCAGGAAGCCTGCTTCTCCCTCTCCCACTGCTTGTGTTCCCTCTCTCGCTGTCTGTCAAATAAATGAATAAAATCGTAAAGAAAAAACAATGAATGGAACACACCCTGGATGCTCTCCGATGCTACTGTTTCTGGTAACTTTTGCATTGTCAACACATGCAGAGTTCACTAAGTAAACCCCTAATTCTTCCACATTTATTAATATAACGCTAACTTCCTGTATTGGGACAACTACTTTGTTGGGTTTCTTTACATCTAGTATAGAGCTTTACATTTCTTTTCTTTTCTTTTAAAGATTTTATTTATTTATTCATGAGAGACAGAAACAGAGGGAGAAGCAGGCTCCCAAGGAGCGGGAAGCCCGATGCGGGACTCGATCCCAGGACCCTGGGATCATGACCTGAGCCAAGGCAGACGCTTAACCATCTGAGCCACCCAGGCACCCGAGCTTTACATTTCAAATACCATTTCATCCTCCTACATATAGTTCACTGCCCCTAGTTCCAGCATGAAGAAAGTTTCAGATTTTGATTTTGTTAAGTATTAACAATCTCTTACAATTATATATTCTTCACTGATTTGTTCACCATACTGAGGAGTCTTACCCTTATCATTTTAAAAAAGTTTAATATCAACACAATTTTCCTTCAATAACAAAATTTTTTTTTCATGTTATATACTAGTTTTAAAACAATGACAACGAACAAAGTCAGTCCCAACTGTCTTTTCGCATATTTTCTGTATACTGAAAAGTCCTACCCTGGTTTAGTTTTGAGCAGGACATGGGTTAATAACTCAAAAAATTGCAGAACAAAATTTAGGTAAAGCCTATTTAAAAAAACAATTTTAAACCACAAAGGAAGATAAAAAAATACCTATCCCCACAAATTCAAGCCATATCCACCATGACCAACTTCGCTTAAAATAGTGACTAAAGAGAACTTTCTAAACATAAAAATTCAACACATCCCCACACTAAAATACAAAAAAACTAAAAAAAACCCCAATGTCTGCAATACACATTTGTTCACAATTCAAGTTCTTAGTAATGTATACAAAAATGCATGAAAATATTAATACAACCTAATGATTAAGAGGTCTGAGACTTTAGGATGAGACAGACTTGTTTCAATTTTGAACTCAACCCCTCTGAAAAGTGTACACTACCCTTTGGGAAGCCAATTCCTTCAAAAACCAGATTCAACTGTAAAATGAATATCATTGACAGTATTAGTCTCCCAGGTGAGATATGAGGCATAAATCAAGTACATGGTCCCTGGCATATAGCAAGTATTGCTGCTGCAGCTGTTACTATTACTACATCATTTACTATTATTGGCAAATACCAACAAAAAAATGGGGCAAGGATGCACACAGGTTATTAGCAAATAATACTAAAGGTCCATGGAGATTTTTAAAAAAATTCAACATCACTATAACAGGAATTAAACCAATTATCATACTTCACTTCCCAAACAAGGAAAAACATTTTTTTTTCTTTGAAAACAAGGATGTTTTATTTTTTTTTCCCTTTTTTTTTCTTATGTTAATCCCCATACATTACATCATTAGTTTTAGATGAAGTGTGGAAAAACATTTTTTTTTTTTTTTAAGATTTTATTTATTTTACAGAGAGAGAGAGACAGTGAGAGAGGGAACACAAGCAGGGGGAGTGGGAGAGGGAGAAGCAGGCTTCCCACAGAGCAGGGAGCCCGATACGGGGCTCGATCCCAGGACCCTGGGATCATGACCTGAGCCGAAGGCAGACACTTAATGACTGAGCCACCCAGGTGCCCCTGGAAAAACATTTTTAAAAGTCATTTTAATGTATTATTTCTATGAATTGGTACCTTATTTTTATAGGACAATTGGACTTTTATCGAAAGCCTTAACGCTGTGAATATTCTTTGACTCTATTATAATCTCATTTTTGAGAACTCATTTTAAGGAAACAAGTATGTCGACATTTAGAAAGTAAGTGTATGATAATATGGGACTGGCTAAATGAACTTCAGTGCATCAATCCAACTGAATACAAGCAGCAACAATTATTTAAAAATGACACCGTACTGGGGCACCTGGGTGGCTCAGTCGTTAAGCGTCTGCCTTCGGCTCAGGTCTTGATCTCAGGGTCCTGGGATCGAGCCCCACATCGGGTTCCCTGCTCCATGGGGAGTCTGCTTCTCCCTCTCCCACTCCCCCTGCTTGTGTTCCCTCTCTCGCTGTCTCTCTCTCAAATAAAGAAAATCTTTAAAAAAATAAATAAAAATGACAATGTATTGACACTGAGAGATGTTCAAGATGGTAAGGAGCATACAGCTGACCCCTGAACAACACAGGGAGCTAGGGGCACCAACCTCCCCAGTGTGCAGTCAAAAATAAACCCCCATGTAACTTGACTCCCCAGAAACTGTTGACCGGAAGGCCTTACCAGTAAATTAACACATATTTTGTGTATGTATTATATACTGCATTCTTGCAATTAAGACAAAAATTATTAAAATCTTAAGGAAAATATACATACAGTACTATATATTTTTAAAATCCCACAAAAGAGGACTCATACAGTTCAAACCCGTGTTAAGAGTCAACTGTACAAGTTATCTAAATCATTAAGTAAGACATCTCAGGACGTAGTAGTAAAGTACTTTTTCCTCAACAACCACACTGCTTTCATAATTTTTTCATTTTGCAAAGACAGCTTAATGCTACCTTGAGATTTAATGATTGTGATACACAGCTTGGCCTAGAATCAGTGAAGATTTCTATAACCCTCTAAACAGAGGTTGTAAAGATTGAGTGCTTCCCTTCCACAAGAGCAATTCAAAACTATATAAAATCGGGGCGCCTGGGTGGCTTGGTCATTAAGCGTCTGCCTTCGGCTCAGGTCATGATCCCAGGGTCCTGGGATCAAGCCCCACATTGAGCTCCCTGCTCCGCGGGAAGCCTGCTTCTCCTTCTGCCACTCCCCCTGCTTGTGTTCCCTCTCTCGCTGTGTCTCTGTCAAATAAATAAATAAAATCTTAAAAAAAACAACAAAAACAACTATATAAAATCAAGAAAATGGTCATCTCTATACCAAAGTTTTCACTGGATATTGTTTCATAAATTGGGGGTCTCTCATTGGTAGTCCCACCAAATACAGACACTTCTCTCTAGTCTCAACCTTCATAATCAACTGTGCCATTACTAAACGGTATTCGTCTGCTTCAGAGTATTACATGAGACTTAAAAGAGGGGAGAGGGGAGCCCTGGCTGCCTGGGTTGATAGAGCATGTGACCCTTGATCTTGGGGTTGTGGGTTCGAGCCCCACACTGTGTGCAGAGATTACCTAAAAATTAAAAAAAAAATTTTTTTAAATAAAAAACAAAATGGGGGGCGCACGCCTGGGTGGCTCAGATGGTTAAGTGCCCCCCTTTGGCTCAGGTCATGACCCCAGAGTCCTGGGATCAGCTCTCCATCGCACCGGGCTCCCTCTCCCTCTGCACCTCCCTCTGCTTGTGCTCGCTCAAAAAATCTTTAAAAAAAAAAAAAGAGAAAAGAAAACCCCAGCATTTCAGAAGCCATAATATTTTTAAAAATTTTTTTTTAAAGGGAAAAGAGGGGGGGGGGAAAAAGAGGGGGGGGGGGGGGTGGCAGAGAGAGAAGCAGGCTTCCAACAGAACAGGGAGCCTGACATAGGGCTGGATCCCAGGACCCCAGGGCCATGACCCGAGCCAAAGGCAGATGCCCAATGACTGAGCCACCCAGCCGCCCCAGCCTATCATATTCTTAACCAGAGCAGCTTCTCTATAGCAAAACTCCCCTTGACAAACATCTATTTACTTTGGGAACATTTTAAGCCATTCGAAAAAAAGAGGTTCCCAAATCTACAAGTATCAAGCATTAGAAATATTTAAGGGGCACTTGGGTGGCTCAGTTGGTTAAGCGGCTGCCTTAGGCTCAGGTCATGATCTTGGGAGTCCCAGGATGGCGCCCCACCTCAAGCTCCCTGCTCCGTGAGGAGTCTGCTTTTCTCTCTCCCTCTGCCCCTCCCCCCACTTGTGTTCTCGCTCACTCTCAAAAAAAATATTTAAAAAAAATGTAAAAGAATGCTATTAACAGGGAAAGAATTAAGATCAACATTTCAAAATGACTTCAGTGAAGTCAATAAATTTCGACTGGGAACTAAAACATCAAGAACATATGCAATATATAAAAGTAAGTAAAAAAATACAGGAAGGCCTTATTATTTCCAGTATAACACTAAAATTTTTTGAATGAGAATACACGGTTTAATTTGTATAAACCCCTGGTTAGAACGCTATCTTTATACTTGAGATTCATGCTTTAAATTTTAGGGGTCTGTCTTAAATCAGGAATTTCCTTTAAATGGTTTAGCAAATGACACTGAAAGAAAATGGAACCATGGCAATCTAGGTGGAAGGTATATAGAAAATTACATTGTGGGCGCCTGGGTGGCTCAGTTGGTTAAGTGACTGCCTTCGGCTCAGGTCATGATCCTGGAGTCCTGGGATCGAGTCCCACATCGGGCTCCCTGCTCGGCAGGGAGCCTGCTTCTCCCTCTGACCCTCCCCCCTCTCATGTGCTCTCTCTCATTCTCTCTCTCTCAAATAAATAAATAAAATCTTAAAAAAAAAAAAAAGAAAATTACATTGTTATTTGTATGTTTGAATATTTTCTTTAAAATGTTGGGGAAACGGAAAATTATGTTCACAAGTATTATAATCAGATCTACACTGACCTGCAAAATTATGTTTTTAAAATATTACTCTCTTCAGCTATCATATACCACCAAAAAGTAATTATAGAGTGGTCACACTATACCAGATGTATGATTTGCCTAAAAGCTCTAATAATTCAAAATCCATCTATTTCAGGATGGCATTCTTTTCGATTACTAGCTTAAGTGTTATCACCATTTACCCAGTCTGCCTATTTGAAATTACTTGATTTTTTTTAAAAATTTTATTTATTTATTCATGAGAGACAGAGGGGGGGGAGGGAGGGAGGGAGGGAGGGAGGGGGAGGGGGAGAGAGAGGGAGAGAGAGAGAGAGAGAGAGAGAGAGAGAGAGAGAGAGAGAGAGAGAGAGAGGGAGGGGGAGAGGAGGGCGCCCGGGGAGCAGGGAGCCCGATGCGGGACTCGATCCTGGGACTCCAGGATCATGACCTGAGCCGAAGGCAGTCGCTTAACCAACTGAGCCACCCAGGCGCCCCGAAATTACTTGATTCTTAATCCTATTTGCAATTTGGTGAGAGTCATTAGTTCAAATCTTACGCATAAAACCGTTTTTACATTGCATTATTTCAAATTTACATAAAATGGAGCCATACCATGATCCTCAACTTTCCCCCCAAACACCGAAAACCCTTGCCAGAAAGCCCATCAAAATTTCTAAATCACAAGCAAGCAACAAAAAGGAGTGCAAGTGGTCTATACCAGTTTCTTTTTACCCATCACAGTTCTAGGACAGAGCATGAAATTGTGTATTTCTATGAAGCTTCCAGATGATGATGATGATGATGATGATGATGATGACGACGGTGATGCTGCTGCTGCTGGAGCACAGACCATATTCTGAATAGCAAGGGTCAACAATACTTACTGACAGTAGATTCAATTTTTATTTATCTTTAAATTATCTTTCATTGAATTCCAACAAAATATACTTTTATCTTTAAAAAAGTCTATCATGGGGACATGTTTGGAAAATCAGCGTTTTCCACAGAATTTACCAATACTGTGCTTCCCCAGATCCCCACTGGGATCTGGGGAAGCACACAGCTGTCAAATCAAATATATTAGTATTTCTGCAATCATATGCATAATCATAGTCACTTAATTTAACAGACTATAAATGATTTCCTGTCAACTGAAGTCAGGCTGTCACCAAACTGTCAAACTATTGAAAAAATTTCCCATAAATTTTTAGATTTCTGAATTGTAAATAAAAGATCTCTGACCAGTAGAGGAAAATTATTTTGTGTAAAGAAATTATTTTTAATAAGGAAATCCAACTTAAATTTACAACATTCTCCATTACTCAGACCTAAACAGCTAGAACATAGTATTATACCTAAATCTGCAAATTAACAGTAAAATATAGAGAGGAATCCCATCTTTTGTTACCCTGACCTCAATTTTATCACCAATGAGAACAAAATGCCAAGATTCTCTCAACTTAAAAAAACAAACAAAACTTATCTCTAAGAAAAGAACTTCTCAAAGTCCAGCAAGGACTAAGCAAAAAACAACATGTAAGCAAAAATCAATCATCCTTGTTAATACTCCCACAAAAATAAAACACAATTGGGAAATGCCTTTCTCAGTCCCCACAGTATTTTAGGGTCTTAAATAATTGTGTGACAATGACTGTATTTTTAAGTCCTTACCTTTCAGAAATAGGATACTGAAATATCTACAGATAAAATATATAAAGGATTTACTTCAAAATAACATGAAGCAGAGAGGGTAGATGCAGGTATAGATGAAACAAGATTACCCAAGGACTGTTAAAGCTGGACAAGTTCAGGGAGATTATACTCCTCTCGGAAGTTTTCCACAAAAATGAAAATAGCACCAAATTTATGCATACACAGATCCAGAAATAAAATACTTAAGGGTATTTACAAAATTTTGTCAGACTGTTCAATTATGTATACAAGGGAAAAATGGGAAAACATTAAAGGCCCAAGACAGAGTTCTATTTAAGTAAAATATTATAGAAGGATGCTATGTATGTAGCTATTTAAATTTTCAGATTTCTACTAATTTTATGTTAATATTATGTTCACATTAAATAAAAAATTTTTCTGTACTTGAATGTGTATGTTTTGAAAAGCCTATATGCATACTCACGAGAGTAACTTTAAAAAAAAATGAAGTTCTTCCAAATTGCCTGCAGCCCTATCACAGGAAACACAATAGCCTATGCTCTCAAATGAAAACTTGATCCATTCCACCACAGCCAGACCTGTTTTAAAGCTGTTTTTCAACTATAAAACTGCTTACTAAACCCCTAGTACATAGGCTGTAGCCATTTACACCCAGCCACAGAAAAATTGAAGCAGATCTACTAAGTTTTGTCTTACTTAAATGAGAATACCGTGTTGCTCGTTATATTACTCTTCAAGCACACAGCAAGTTTCCTTCCAACGCTAACAATGTTGTTATACCTGTATCGTTCAAGATATTTCCCTATACCTTTACATAGATAATAAACTTCTGTAATATGTGCGATGGTGCAATGTGCTAGAGTATCCAGTAGGGAGGGGGAAACTTGAAGGGCTAAGTGAAGGAAGCCATCAGTGAGGCCATGACCTTTGAGATAAGAACCTAAATGAAATGAGCAACCAAGTAATCTTAGGAATGTCTCAAGGAAGAAAATTCCAAGAAAAGGTTGAGATAGGACCATCTAGCATTCAAGACTCAATAAGGAGGCAATGCGGCTAGAGCAGAATATACTAAGTGTATTATTAAGGGAGGAGGAGCACAACATCATTGTAGGGTATTAAATCACAGTGAATTTTTAAATTTTAACATTGAAAATAGGAAGCTATTGATTTTCAAGCAGCAACCAAAACAGGCATTAACCAAAACGGGAAACACTGGTTTGAGACTAGCAGGAGCCCAGTTTGGGACTTTTAAATTGGTAATAGTTAACATTCAAGGAGTCGTCAGCTAGGTAACTAGACATACTGGCATGTCATTTGAGAAAGTCCAGGCTGGTGATGCAAGCGTGGGAATCTCATTAGCTTATAGATGGTATAGAAAATCATCTGATTGAATGAAATGACCCAGGGAATGTAAAAAAGAGAAGTGGAAGGAATGAACACAGAGTACTCCAACAGAGCTGAAGAAAAGCCAGATACAGAACAAAAACCTAAAACTTTCCTCAAGGAGGAAAGTGGCCCAACTGGTTAAATCACACCAACTGGTCAAGTGTGATGAGGACTACAAGACCACTGCTGGATTTGGCAATACACCACTCTGGGATGTGTATTTTTTTAAAACCACAAATGCAATTATTTATTTCTTCAACTAAAACTCACTTTTAAAGTGTGTTTAGTTCCCTGAAATATGGTCACATCCAAACATTTTATGAAATTATACCACAAAGCTACCTCTAAGTTATTACCTTGAACTCTTCATCGTGTCATTTAAAGTGATAAGAACAGGGCGCCTGGGTGGCTCAGTCGGTTAGGCGACTGCCTTTGGCTCAGGTCATGATCCTGAAGTCCCGGGATCGAGGATCGAGGATCAAGTCCCGCATCGGGCTCCCTGCTCAGCGGGGAGTCTGCTTCTCCCTCTGACCCTTGCCCCTCTCATGTGCTCTCATTCTCTCTCTCAAATAAATAAAATCTTTTAAAAAAATAAAGTGATAGATAAGAAGAAACAACAAGGGGCGCCTGGGTGGCTCAGTCGTTAAGCATCTGCCTTCCACTAGGGTCATGATCCCGGGGTCCTGGGATCGAGGCCTGCATCAGGCTCCCTGGTCCGCGGGAGGCCTACTTCTCCCTCTCACTCCCCCTGCTTGTGTTCCCTCTCTGTGTCTTTGTCAAATAAACAAACAAAATCTTAAAAAAAAGAATTAAGCTAAATATATTGATGATAGGGGCGCCTGGGTGGCTCAGTTGGTTAAGCGACTGCCTTTGGCTCAGGTCATGATCCTGGAGTCCCGGGATCGAGTCCCGCGTCGGGCTCCCTGCTCGGCAGGGAGTCTGCTTCTCCCTCTGACCCTCCTCCCTCTCATGCTCTCTGTCTCTCATTCTCTCTCTCTCAAATAAATAAATAAAATCTTTAAAAAAAAAATAATGCTTATGGGTTTAAAAAAAAAAATATATTGATGATATTTAGTTGGAAACTCTTTAAAAATAGAAGTCCGAAGCAGTTTCTTTTTTGGGGGGGGGAGGGGTAACTGTAGCCCAACTGAAGATTTTTCGAAAATACTTCATTATGTCAAATAAAGAACAATCTAGTATGATTAAGAGTTGAAATCTGTAGGCTTAATGGCCTGGGTTGAATCCATGTGTCACCATTTATTAGGTATGTCTAACTGTGAGGAAATTCTTAAAATTGTGTTTCCATATTCTCATCTCCAAAATTCTAATGATAATACACAAAGTTTATGATGATTAAAAAAGCTGTAAGAACATTAACAATGACAGACATATTCACAATAAGGTGTCCAGATTATTACTTCCAAAAGGAAAAAATTGAGGGTCTACTTCATTTTTCCTCTCAGAGAAGTGATCAGTAGTTTCCTAGAGTCTGATCAACCTGTCCTCTTCAAACTAATTACATCTGCTCATTAATACACACACAAAAAACTCATTTGAAACAACTGGGCAAGTATCCCCAGGCCTAGGATTACTACTTTTTTCTAAAAGATTAGAAGATAGTGACCTACTCTGATAGGTCTAATATATTGTCCTCCTTGAACTCTGTCCTCATTACTAACATTCCCCAGACAATAGCCAGAAGGAAATTCCAAAGTTAATAGGATCTCAGCATCCTCCAAGGTCCTTCAAAAGATTCCCTTTGTTCCCAAGACAACCTAGATATTAAATAAGGATCCTACAAAGACCTGTATACCATGCTTGCTAATTGTTTATCTTTCCAACTTTGTCTCTTATTCTATGCATTCTTGGTGACTATTCTCCAGTAGT
The DNA here is from genome assembly GCF_002201575.2 of Neomonachus schauinslandi. Classification (NCBI taxonomy): domain Eukaryota; kingdom Metazoa; phylum Chordata; class Mammalia; order Carnivora; family Phocidae; genus Neomonachus; species Neomonachus schauinslandi. The sequence continues at coordinate 72,797,357 of NC_058411.1, read as the reverse complement.
ATTTTTTGCTCGGAAGTCAAGATTTCCCTCCATTACCTGTGCTTTCAGATAGGATAACCCACTTCTAGATCTTAATTTCACCATCAATTCAAGGTCACTTCACTGGAAGCACCCTACCACCTCCATATTCTAAATTTGGTTCCCTTTCTATAATCTTACTCTGTTCTTTCCTTCTAGATATAGTGCTCTTTGTCACTCAATTTCTCCCCTCAATGATCTGTCCAAGAGAGGACAGGGGACAGTAGGTTTTCTTCATCCCTATGCCCCACCCTACTGGTGATTTTCAGAATAAGCACTCAAACGTCTAATGCATAAGCATCTCTACTTGAATGTTCCACGTGCGCCTCAAAAAACCAATTGTTTAAATTGCTCTCTCCTATTCTTACCCTAATCTGCTCCCTTCATCTATCCTGGGAGTCACACTGAATCCCTTGCTCCTCATTATCACAGTAACCATCAAATCCTCCTAAATTTATCAGTTCCTCTCTAGTCCCAATACCATTGCTTTTGACCAGGCCAGCTCATTATTTTTCTGTGTATTTTACCATCTTCCTTATCACCTACCTCCTCCAAGCCATTTCCACACCATCAGAATGACATTTCCAAAATGAAAATCTGATCTCAATCCCTGGTTTAGAACCTTTCAATAGCTCATCAATAGTTTTTGGATAAAATACAAACTCCTTAGCATGGCATTAAAATTTTTATAACCTGGCCTTAATTCTAAGGTTCAATTCAGTTCCCTTTCTCTTAGAAGCATTTCCTGCCCTTTTAAGAGTCAATCAGGTACTCATTTTTACATGCTTCTATAGGTTCTATGTTTACCTCTGATCACATGACGACATTGTCTCATTCATCTGTCTCCCTCACAAGGTTCCAAGTCCCTGAAAAACTACCATACCTTTTTGTGTCTCCCCAAATCAGAACATGACCCACAAGAATTTGTAAAATTAACAAGGACGGACCGATAGTGAACAGCAGCCACACAATGACAGATGAGTTAACAGGTAAAAATAGCTTTCATGTAACAGAGGACATCAATAATACTTGGACCTAGAAAAGAAAATTTTCCATTCCTCTTCCAGATAACCTCAGGACATTTTATATAACCTTCTCCCATTCGGTTTTCCTTTGAGGATGCCTTCAGTGTTATTTTATTCATTTGGTACAAATAAGGAAGTAGTATGTGATTTATCCTAGTAACACACAGCATTGAATAGGCCTTTAAAAAATCATTTTTTTCCTTCAGCTCAAAATCTACAGCAACTCTAGAGCGAGTTATCAAAATATTCCACTGTAGTCAGTAAAATACTATAAGCTGTGGGGTGCCGGAGTGGAACAGTTGGTTGGGCATCAAACTCTTGGTTTTGGCTCAGGTTGTGGGATCAAGACCTACACTCAGTGTGGAGTCTGCTTAGGACTCTCTCTCCCTCTGCCCCTACTAAATGAATAAATCTTTTAAATACTTCTAAATTGAATAAATCTTTTAAATACTACAGGTTGCTAAAATTCTTAATTCTTTAGGTACTCATTCCTTCCTATTACTATTGGGAACACATTAGATTCCCCAACATTTGCTGGGTCACAAGTCACCACTGAAAAAGAGGGCAACTCTACACCTTTCCTGATTTGGATACAGGTTAAAGAGATTTCACTGCTTTCTGAGATTAAAAATCTACCTATCCTTTAAAACAAACAAAAAAAAAACCTCCCAGTAAGATAGCATTTAATATTACAGCATGTTTCTTGTGATTTGATTCATGTTAAATTTCAGTAAGAATAGTCTAACTGGAGTACAATCAAAAACTACTGTTACAAACCCAAGGAAGATTACTCTGAATGACAGAAAATTTTTACTAATTTGCAATAATCTAAGAATAAACCCATCTAATATGTCCTTGTCTTGTTGCTATTTAAAACAAACCATTTTCATTCTGAAGTATATGTAAACTTCAGCTGCTCTTTCCAATTATCAAAAATTCTCAGTCAGCCCAAGTTAGTTACAACCTCATAATCCCACTAGCTTATAAAAAACTGAGCTGGCATCCTTTGGGAAACATCTCGATACACAAAAATCTTAACCCAAACATTACCAGAAGCTATCACCTACACTGTATCAACTAGACTTAAATGGGTGTATTTCCTAGTCTTTGCAATGAAACCAAGTGGACCTCACACCTCTTACCATCACCCAGGAAGGGTGTGCATCTGTTCCGAAGGCCCCCCTGGCTCCAGGTCATCCTGGCTGCTGCTGTTCCAGGCTGGGCATCCATGTTGCTGCAGCTTGTGGTTTGTGAGGGGTAGTAGTGTACAGGAAAAGCAGGATGGGATTTCAAGGGAAACAGGAGGAAAATGGCTTTCTGGGAAAATGCCATCACCATCATAGGTGTTAAGTAGTACCACACACATTTTATTGCAGCACAGTTTAAAAATTTTAACAAATGAAAGATTAAAAATAAAAAAAACAAAAATAAAAAATAAAAAATACAGACGTCCAGAGATGCTCTTAAACAGTTAAGTTAAAGATCAGGAAAAATAAGGTCACAGACTTAACAGCCAGTAAAATTCTTTCGAGCCTGGGGAAGGGGATGAGGGCAAGGGTGGGGTTGGGAGAGAAAAGGTTTATGTGATCAATCCACTTAAAAATGCTAATGCCTTCACCTTCTCTCCCAAGATGCAAAACTCCAAAGTCAATCAGGAGGCCGGAGAAATTCTTATGAACATTCAGAAAAACTCGATTTTAATCCGATTAAAAATCATCAGTGTCATTATCATCATCATCATCACCATCATTAAGTATAATAATAATAAATAATAATAGTAACTAGTAACAACAATAAAAAGGAAATCAGCGGAAAGTCAGGAAAAATGTAAAAAAAAAAATTGGAATAACTTACTGTAGCTGAAGATCAAAAAAATCTCACTGTAAAAAAACAAAAATAAAAATAGCCCAGATTAGAAAAACGGGAGGTGCAAAAATGTCAAGTCAGTAAAGTTCATTTCTTTTCTTTTTCCAAAAGCAGTTTCCACAAAAACCGCAAGGGTAAAGTTCTCAGTAGCAGACAAGCAAAGCCCTTTCCACATCATCAATCAATCTTAAAAATACACGAGGAAGTAGAGAGGTCAGTTTATGAGAGGCTAAAAGGCTCCTCCTCCTCTAACCCAACTGCTGCAGAAAAAATAGAATAGAAATTTTAAAAATTACATCTTAAATCCAAGTCCCGTTTTTGGAAACAATTGAAAAAAAAACACCTGTAAATTTGCCGTAGTGCACACCAAGTTGCATCATTATGTTTAAAATCTCTTTATAAAATCAATTTTGGAATGGGAATGTGTGTGTTCTGGAAGGGTGGGGAAGGGAGGTTAAAAATCAAAGCTGAGCTCCAGTGAGTAGGGATGGGGTTCGCCTTGCTGCCCTGTGAAAGGAGAAGGGACAGATTGAGTCAGAGTTCCTCAGAAATGTTGTGCCCTAAACCCCCAAGACAGAAACATCTGTCCATTGCATGTAACACATTTTGGTAAAGCATAACATTACACTGGGAAGGGAAGAGCCTCTATAGAACCATCACCTCTACCAGTGACTGTCTTCACAATTCAGTTATCAGTAGGTGACAAAAATTTACTAAATATATGCCTATATTCCCACAAGGGTCTTAAAAACAAAAATCTACATTCAAACATTCATTTGATAATCAGCAGTTTGGACAAAGAAATTATAGAAAAACCAGGCCAACAGAGATGAAGAAGTGAGCAAGTATCAAGTATCAAGATTATGAAGGGGAATGGTCTACCATGAAGATACACACTAGAGATGACATCTATTCTCAAAACCTGTAAAGTGATGAGACTACAAGACCTGATAGGTTCTATAGGGGGAAAAGATGTTTACTTAAGGAGCACATCATAAAAATTAATAAATAAGGAGCTCATCATTCCAGTGACAGAATGAAAAACCACAAATGAAGGAGAAAAGTTTACTAGAGTTACTGAATAATGTCATAAAGTGAAAATTATGGTCCTTAATGGATTTGTTTCTGTGGTCTCACCGTTTATAAGCTAGTATACAGAGCTAATTTCAAGATATGAATTTTAAGAATCTGACACAGACCACCACACTAAAAAATAACATGCATGACAAATTGGCTGTTTCATCAGCTACAAGATTTTCAATTAGGCTGTAGGTTTTTTGAGAAAATAAGGAAATCACCGCCCTCTTATTTTAATATTCAGCCAAATGGCCTTATTCTCCTTTACAAATGTCAGTAAACTAGGGGGACCTGGCTGGCTCAGCTGGTAGAGCATGTGGCTCTTGATCTCAGAGCCATGAGTTCAAGCCCCACGTTCGGTGTAGAGCTTACTTCAAAAAGCAGGGGGGGGGGAAAAAAAAGGTCAGGGCAGCCTGGGTGGCTTAGTTGGTTAGGCATCTGACTCTTGATTTCAGCTCAGGTCATGATCTCAGGGTTGTGAGCTTGAGCCCTGCACTGGCCCTGGAGCCTGCTTAAGAATCCTCTCCCACTCCCTCTCAAAAAAACTTAAAAAAATAATAAAATTAAAATTAAAGTGTTCCTTGAGTCAATTATGTGTGGATGACTACAGCAACAGAACAGGTACTAAACCTCTAAAATTTTAACTGTAAATTTTTCCGAGAGTGTGGAACTCAATCTCAGGGTTGTGGGTTCGAGCCCCATGTTGGGTGTAGGGATTACTTAAAAATAAAATCTTCAAAACAAATTATACAAACCATAAAAAAAAAAGTTGTAGAAAACGTACACATTTGAATATTATCTCTACGGCAATGTTTGTGATGTCCAGTTATGGTGAAACTTTCAATTTTCTTAAGTCACAGCTTGAACCCGGTACTCAAAATCTTCAGGGTATGTTAATTAACTTTGTGGCTCATCTACAAATAAAGCCTTTGCACGTGTCGCAAGACAAACGCTCACCAAGAAGATGAAAAGAAACATTTACATTTCTGAAAGTCATCAAGAGGTCTTCCAAAAAGTTACGTTAAATTGATGAGCTACCAACTCATAAAAAAAAAAGACCAGTTTTAGTGCCTAATTATAATACTTTGCAATTAACAGTGTACCTAAGTTACACTTTGTAATACCTCTGGGAGGTTTGGATCCCTTCTTCTAAAGCACTATTCTCTAAGTGTGGGTTGCCAACCAGCACCAAGTGGCACTTATTAGAAATGCAAATTACCAAGGCCTACACCAGACTTAATTAGAAACTGGTGGTGGAGCCCAGCAATCTATTTTAACTATTCCCCTTACTGATTCTAATGTTGGTTCACATTTAAGAACCACTATGAGGGTTCAATGGGGAACCCCTATCCCATAGTTAAGAGTGGTATAAAGTAAATCCAAGATCATGACTTACCATAGTAAATGCACCAAGAGAATTTAAAAACCCTATGGTAATCCTTTTTCCCCTCTATAAGCCCCAACTTTCTAATATCTAAGAGAACACTTGCATTTATGCTACATCAAATAGTGGTGGTTCTCACCCGTCAATTCTCTAATAAATCTAATAGGTAATAACCATCATCTTCCCTGACCCCAATCAGAATGAATATGCATATTAAATATGAGCAAATAATGATCTCCAAAGACAATTATAAAGCTATTTCAAGACTTTTAGATATTAATATATAAAAACTGCTTTTAATAAAACTTTATACACTTCAGCCTTCTGACAAATGACTTGAGTAGAAATCAGAAATTAAAATAGGTAAAATGTCTAAGCCCTCTTCTAAGTATAAAACTGAAATCCATAACTTTTGATTTGCCTAATACAATAACGGGGGGGGGTAAGGGAGATGGGGATACAGTTCTCTTCTCTCAGGCCAAGATTCTTTCAACTGTCACTCCCCAGTTAACATCTTAGATAATGACTACCTAATATAATTTTTATTAGAATTAACGATTTTGGATTTATTCCTTGCTTGTTCTTACAGCAATTCCAACCAAAACGAAGATGCGTGCTATGTGAAACCCACTAAAGCCCTAATCACAAATATAAGGAATGTTTAAATTCTCCACAGAAGGAATAGCAACCAACACCAAGCATTCCAGTGCAACGAGCATGGGAAACACAAAAAGGTCGGAAGACCTGCAACTTAGGCATCCTTCTTAAATCCTTCCTCTTTAGCCACATGAAAATGCTATTAAAGCCTATCTGAACACCCCTTCTAAAATTGTTTCAGACATTAATTCTGGGGCCCAATCTTTCCAGATGGATAGTAACTCAAAGGAACGGTTTCCTTCGTACATGCTGATCCCAGGAAACCCAGTATTTCTAAGAGGTCAAGGCAAGTGCCCAATTATTTTCAATTTTTATCAACTGTTATTAAATATTAATTCCTTACATTTCTATTTGCCAACGATATTTTTATTATGTTTACGAGTTAAATCAACTAATCACTGCCCTTATCTCATTTCTAACACTTCTGCAGTGACACAAACTTTAGTTTTAAGCGCCATTCACCATTCCGGATAAAAGTACTTTTACCTTTTATCTGTTTCCTAAGGGATGATTTTATCCTTCAGTATTGGTTTAAACTTTGCCTAACAGTTTTTGTGAGAGAACACACTATGAAAAAAGAAATCTTCCCCTTCCCCAAGTATCCAAAAAAAAGGCGATTTCTTGGATAAGTGAATGTGATACTACTTAGAAACACCTATGTAATTTTTATAAACCTAGCGAAAATTTTCCTAAATTTCAGGACTTAGCAAATAGTGGGCACAATACTACTTTCTTAATAAAAAGTATGGTTAACTACATATTTTCAGATAGATATTTTGGAAAATCAATGCCAGAATACCCTGAAAGTCAAATTTTAAGTTTGTATTAGAATGTTAAATTAATAACTGCCAATTCTCGTAATTATTTTTCCCAAGTGCAGTTTGGGAATTTCCAGTTACCGCTAGTGACTGCTGTAATTAGGTTCTCGTAAAAAATTCAAATACAGTACTATCAATACCTACTATTCCAACAGCTAGGTAAAAACCACTTGACTAACCTAGTAGAGTCAAATTCCTTAGTTCCGCTACTGATTTATTATGACCCTGGCAACCGACACTCTTGTGCCTCTGTTTCTGTCTGAGAAAGATAGTAGTACCTACCTCAAGCAAAGTTCCACTAACTTATATATTTCAAGTGATTTGTAACCTGCAGATAAAAAGTAAGCCAGCTTTAATTATTACTGTTAATATGTAAATGAGATTACAATATTAAAAAAATAGAACTGAAAATAACTACTTCGAGGTCCGCCGTTGCTCAGAGAGGTGTAAAATAAAAAATGATCAGTAAAACATTAAATCTATTGTTAAAATATTTACAACTCTTACGCCCTGCGGTACGCTCCAGAATTGAGAGGCTCGCGGTACAGTATCTACTTGGTAACCCTTACCCATCCCCCGCCCAATTTTTAAATTTAACAGGAGGCATCAGCACTACGTGAACTTCCAACTGTATTAATGAGCATCTCGATCTTCCCTTTCATCTCTCTCGGAGTCCTCATGGTCGTAGAAAATGAAAGGAAAGCAGCCGTTAACACAGAAAAAGAGCGAAAAAGGAAAAGGACGTTTTCCCTGCCGATCGTGGCCTAGAGGACACTAGGTTAAATCTGCGCAAGGGCTGAGGCCTATAAAACTCTCTTTGCATAAAACCTAATGCCCCAACGTAAAGAAAATAAATGGAGGCCTGGTTACTCTACCGAGGGTAGGGTTCCCTCGTCTTCTCTCCCACACCCCCTCGCGCTCGCCGAGGAACCCAGCGCCTGCCCTGCTTCTGCCCCCTCCACTTACCAGGAGGGGGAAGGGAGAAGAGATTCGATTCTGAATCTCCTACTCCCGAGTTCTACGTGGAGAAGCCAACTGCTGCTCGAGGTCGACAACGCGGCCACACCACTCAGTCCTCGTCTCTTCACAAAATGGCCCCCGAGTCTCCTCTGCCGCCGAGGCGAAGGCCTAGCCCCCGCCCCGCTCCCGAGAATCGTGCTATTGGCTGCGACTTTTCTCGCTCCCGCTTCTAATTAGACAGTTCTACCGCTCTTCACAATTCTGCCCAATCACAATCAGTAGTGGGTTAGACTATGCAGGAGAATTTCCACATGCGTGAGAGAAACTAGTTTGTAAATGGCTATTTTTCCTGTCATTTATCACCTGAGAAGTGCTTATTGGCCACTGTACTTGACGAAGCGCTGGGTGGTAACGCGCCTTTGTATCGCGCATCGCTTCGCATCCGGGTATCTGGGAGGTCTGATTGGCGGCTGTATTCTCCTATCCCTGCTCCATAGAGCGCCTAGCAGAAGGCCCGCCCAGATCTCAGAATTCCCGCGGCCCGGGGACGGGGAAAGGATTGAGGGATTTTGTTAGGTACCGGCTCGAAGGATCTGCTGTAGCACCCGGCCTAGGAAAAAGGTGATGCCTTTAGTGAATCCTCCACCGAATGTAGCTAAAGAGAGGACTTTTCTTAGGGGAGGGAGCAGTGAAGACCAGGCTGCAGAAAACTAACCAACCCTACAGTTTTCCTGACCCTAGATCCCTTCTCAGTTCTAGACTCAAATGTCAGCTCCCTCCTGGATCCACTTGTCAGCCCGTCAAGCCCTTCATACAAACCGTATCTCACCCAAACCAACTGACTTACTTATTCTTTTCCACTACAAGAAGTAAAGGAAGTCTAAAGTGCTGGCCTGGAATACCATGCCCACCCTCTGGCCTCCAATCATCCTGCTGATACCGTACATGCCAACCAAATTGGCTTACCCCTCTGTCTCCCCCCGCCTCCCGAAATGACCTACTGTCTACTGGGTGGGGTCACCACCTGCCCAGTCCCTCTGGTTATATTGCAGCAGCTCTGAACGCAGTAAGAAATAGGTCTAGCTCTTCTAAGGAGGGAGATTCCCTTGTGCCGTTAAGGAAAGGAAGATGCAGAACACCTGCTAACGTGATTACATCTGTATCCATTTTAAGGGGTAAATGTATATGTGAATGCAGTTTTATGCATTAGTTTTGCATTAATTCTGAATTGCAGATAGATTCACAACGAAGCTGTCTGTTACCTGTCAAATGACAAAACAAACAATTTTGTAACTAGCTTGATGTCCTTTCTTCCCAAGGGAAAACCATCCACGGATTAGGAGAATACAGTGCCTCACAAACAATGGAGCCTTCTACTAGAGGGCGTTTGGGCAACAGCGACTTTTACAGAGCATTAGACGCTAGACGCGGCAAATCAAAACAGGCCTGGAGTTGCATATCTGACCTTATTTACAAAGGTCAAGGAGCACGGAAGTACGTTTGGGAGCCCAGCGTTGACTTGGCTTTTGGGGATTGGCTGACAAGATACAGTGTTTCTGGTCAAGAAGAATTTAAATGAACACCAAAGTTTGGTTTCCGGGACGTGACCCCTGGCAGGAGGGACTCCATCTTGGACCTAGAAATTTATTTCAACGTACCTCTGGGGAGCGGACCTTTTACCTTTTTAAGTGGTATGCCTTTTTATACTGCTAAATTTTTTTTTTTTGCCATATGCATGTATTTTTTTTAAGCTAACCTGAAAAGCAAAACCAAAAGCATTTTAAAAAAAAAAAAAAAACCAAAATACTAATTGTGTTTTTTTTTTTGGGAAAATTTGGTGTTTTTTTTTTTTTTAGGGTTTTTTTTTTTTTTTTTTTTTGCTTGTGCTTTTCTGTATTTTCCAAATTGTCAACTCTGAACAAGTAATCATCCTCCAGGTGCTTAATGCCAGCTCAGTTGCCACATTGCATTGGAAACTCACAGCTCTATGGTTAATTTTACATTCATCTCTCCTCCTGGATGGTAAGGTTTTATAAAAAAAATGTTTATTATTGAAGTATAGTTGACTATGTTATATTAGTTTCAGGTGCACAACCTTGTGATTCCACAGTTCTATACATTATGCAATGCTCACCACCCACAATAAGTGTAGTTACCATACGATGTCATTATAATGTTATAAGCTGTAGTCACTATGCTATACTTTTAGAATCTGTGGTTTATTTCTTTTATAAATCGAAGTCTGTACCTCTTAATCCCTTTCTCCCTATTTCACCTATCCCACCCACTCTCTCCCCCTCTGGCAACCACCAGTTCTCTGTATTTATGAGTCTTTTTCTGTTTGTTTTGTTTTGTTTTTTAGATTCCACATGTAAGTGAAATCATATGGCATTTGCCTTCTCTGATGTATTTCACTTAACATAATATCCTCTAGGCCCATACATGTTGTTGTAAATGGCAAGATCTCATTCTTTTTAATGGTTTAGAAATATTCCATTGTGTGTATATAAAGATATATATCATCTTTATCCATTTATCTATTGATGAACACTTAGGTTGCTTCCATATCTTGGCCATTATAAATAATGTTGCAATAATTATAGGGGTGCATATATCTTTTCCAATTAGTGTTTTCGTTTTTTCTGGGTAAATAGCCAGTGGTGGAATCACTGGATCATATGGTATTTCTATTTTTAATTTTTTAAGGTACACTCATACTCTTTTCCACAGTGATTGCACCAAAAATTTACATTCCCCGCCCTCCCCAAATTTACATTTTCCCCCATCAGGCCAGGAGGGTTCCTTTTTCTCCATGTTCCCACCAACATTTCTTATTTCTTGTGTTTTTGATTTTAGTCATTCTGACAGGTGTGAGGTGATATCTCATTGTGGTTTTGGTTTGCATTTCCCTGATCAGTGATGTTGGCCATCTGTATGTCTTTGGGAAAATGTCTGTTTAGGTCCTCTGCCCATTTTTAATTGGATTATTTGTTTTTTTAGTGTTGAGCTGTGTTAAGTGTTTTTTGTTTTTTAATTAAGTAGGCTCTGTGACCAGCAAGGGGCTTGAACTCATGACCCTGAGATCAAGAGTCACATGCTCTACTGCCTGAGCCAGCAAAGCATGCTGCTGTATAAGTTCTTTATATATGTTGAATATTAACTCCTTATTGGATATATGTTTTGCAAATATCTCTTCCCATTCAGAAGGTTGCCTTTTCCTTTTGTTGATGGTTTCCTTTGCTGTGCAAAAGTTTTTTATTTTGGTGTAGTTCCAATAGTTTATTTTTGCTTTTGTTTCTCTTGTCTGAGGAGACATTATCCATAAATACCTTGCCCAAGCTGATGTCAAAGAGATTACTGCCTGTATTTTCTTTTAGGAGTTTTACGATTCCAGGCCTCACATTTATGTCATTAATCCATTTTAGTTTATTTTTGTGTAAGTAAAGTGTAAGTAAGTGGTCCAGTTTCATTCTTTTGCATATAGCTGTCCAGTTTTCCTAATACCATTTATTGAAGAGACTGTTTTTTCCCCATTGTATATTCTTGCCTCCTTTGTCATAGACTAATTGACCATGTCACTATGGGATTATTGCTGGGTTTTCTATTCTGTTCCATTTATCTATGCATCTGTAACCATATTTTTTCAATTGCTATAGCTTTGTAGTATATCTTGAAATCTGGGATAGTGATACGTCTAGTTTTGTTCTTCTTTCTCCAGATTGCTTTGGCTCCTTAGGGTCTTTTGTGGATTATTTGTTCTAGTTCTGTGAAAAATACTATTAGTATTTTGATAGGGATTGCATTAAATCTGTAGATTGCTTTAGCTAGTATGGTCATTTTAATAATAGTAATTCTTCCAATCCACGATCATGGCATATGTTTCCATTTATGTCTTCAATTTCTTTCATCAGTGTCTTACAGTTTTCAGAGTATAGGTCTTTCACCTCCTTGGGTAAGTTTATTCCTAGATATTTTATTCTTTTTTTTAAATTTTATTTTATTACGTTATGTTAATCACAATATTCTTTTTTTTTTTTTTTAAAGATTTATTTATTTATTTGAGAGAGCGAGAATGAGAGAGAGTACATGAGAGGGGGGAGGGCCAGAGGGAGAAGCAGGCTCCTTGCTGAGCAGGGATCCCAATGCGGGACTCGACCCCAGGACTCCAGGATCATGACCTGAGCCGAAGGCAGTTGCTTAACCAACTGAGCCACCCAGGCGCCCCACAATATTCTTTTTGATGTAATTGTAAATGGGATTGTTTTCTTAATTTCCCTTTCTGATAGCTCATTATTAGTGCATAGAAATGCAACAGATTTCTGTATATTAATTTAGTGTCCTGAAGTTTTACTGAATTTATTTATTCTAACAGTTTTTTTTGGTGAAGACTTTAGGGTTTTCTCTATGTAATATCATGTCATCTGCAAATAGTGACAGTTTTATTTCTGCCTTACAAATATGGATGCCTTTTATTTCTTGTCTGATTATTGCAGCTAGGACTTCCAGGACAATGTTGAACAAAAGTGGCAAGAATTGACATTTTTGTCTTGTTCCTATTTTTAGAGGAAAAATTTTCAGTTTTTCAGCATTGAGTATGATGTTAACTGTGGTTTCGTCAAATATGGCCTTTATTATTTTTAGGTATATTCCCTCTAAATCCACTTTGTTGAGAGTTTTTATCATGAATGGATGTTAAATTTTGTCAAATGCTTTTTGTGCATCTATTAAGATGATCATATTGTTTTTTGGGGGGTTTTTTGGATCATATTGTTTTTAACCTTCATTTTGTTATTGTGATATGTTGATTGATTTGTGATTTTTAAAAAATATTTATTTTAGAGAGGGAGTGAGGGGATGCACATGGCTGGGTGGGGGAGAGGAGGTGCAGAAGAAGAGGGAGAGAGAAACTTAAGCAGATTTCTCACTGAGCATGGAGCCCCACGTGGGGCTAGATCTCAGGACACTGAGATCATGACTTGAGCTGAAACCGAAAGTCCAACACTTAACCTACTATGCCACCCAGGCGCCCCCTGATTTGTGGATATTGAACCATCCTTGTGTCCCTGGAATAAATCCCACTTGATTGTGGTGAATGATTTTTTTAAATGTAATGTTGAATTTGGTTGCCAATATTTTGTGGATAATTTTTGCATCCATGTTCATCAGGGATATTGGCCTGTAGTTTTTTCTCTTGTGATGTCTTTCTCTGGTTTTGGTCTCAGGGTAATGCTGGCCTCGTAGAATGAATCTGGACGTTTTTCTTCCTCTTCTGTTTTTTGGGAATAGTTTGAGAAGAATAGGTATTAACTCTCCTTTAAATGTTTGGTAGAGTTCACCTATGAAGCCATGTGGTCCTCGACTTTGGGTTTGGGGGAGGTTTTTGATTACTGATTCAATTTCATTACCAGTAATCAGTCTGTTCAGATTTTCTATTTTTTCCTGATTCAGTTTTGCAAAATTGTAGGTTTCAAGAAATTTATCCATTTCTTCTAGGTTGTGCAATTTTCGCATGTAAGTTTTTGTAGTAGTTGCTAGTAATCCTTTGTAGTTCTGTGGTGTCAGTTGTTGCTTCTCCTCTTTCAATCCCAGTTTTATTTGAGTCCTCCCTCTTTTTCTTGATGAGTCTGGCTAAGTGTTCATCAATTTTGTTTATCTTTTTAAAGAACCAGCTACTGGTTTCAATCTACTTCATTTATTTCTACCTCGATCTTTACTGTTTCCTTCCTTTTACTAACTTTGGGCTTTGTTTGGTTTTGGATGGTAAGTTTTTGGATGGCAGACTTTAATTCTTTTTTTTTTTAAGATTTTATTTATTTATTTGAGAGAGGACATGACAGAGAGAAAGAGAGAGAGAGAGAGCAGGAGCATACTTGGGAGTGCACAAGCATGAGCAGGGGGGGAGGAGCAGAGGGAAAGGGAGAAGCAGACTCCCGCCAAGCACGGAGCCTGATGCGGGGCTTGATCCCAGGACACTGGGATCATCACCTGCCGAGGGCAGATGATTAACTGATTGAGCCACCCAGGCGCCCCGAAGGATTTAATTCTTACTACTCTCTGTATTCCCCTTGCTTACTACATATCCCAGGGCCTTACACAGAGTGTTTGAAATTTGTATTAATCAGTAACTTATTTATCAGGAGAAATTGTTATTTTCTCAGGACACGCAGGTAAACTGTCCTTTCTTTATTATATATTTTATATAGCACTTACTCAGAGGGACCGGAGGCTTGGTTGACCTGTAATTCATGTAACTACTGAAGTAAACAGAAATAATCACTGTTTAAAAAGAGACAATGTGGGATCCCTGGGTGGCTCAGTTGGTTAAGCCTCTCTGGTCAGTTCAGGTCATGATCCCAGGGTTCTGGGATCAAGTCCTGCATTGGGCTCCTTGCTCAGCGGGAGTCTGCTTCTCCCACTGTCCCTCCCCTTGCTTGTGCCCTCTTTCTCTCTGACAAACAGATAAAATTAAAAAAAAAAAAAAAGACAGCAGGCCCCAAATGGAATCACCTGTGCTGAGCCCACACTACCAAACTGAAACTTAATGCTTAACCTAATTGCAGTTTCGTTCTCCCCCAGGAGTATAATCTTAACCAGTCAGTCTGAAATTGCCTGATCAGCACTGGTGAGGTAATCCACCTGATAGACCCTTTTGTCCTCCATAGGAAGGTGACCTAGCCTGAAATAATCCTTTTTCCCCCCCATTTATGTCTTCCTTATCTCACCCCTTCTCTGCCTTTGAAAACCTGTCCTTCCTGTAACTCTTTGGAGTTCCTTTCTATTTGCTAGACAGGATGCTGCCCAATTCATGAATCATTGAATGAAGTCAATTAGATCTTCAAATTTACTCAGTTGAATTTTGTTTTTTAACAACACTAACATGTTTTATTACTCATTGTTCTTGTAGAATAAAAATATCTATAAAATATTCATGAAACCTACTTACTTTCGTTTTACCAGAAATCTGTTTTACTGCGTGATCTTTGTCATGACCTATTTATTAACCAGCACTGTATTTGATGTGAGAGAAGTACTTAAGAGACCATTTATATTTTCAAGGAGTTTGTTTCTTGGCTAGGTGGTGTAGAAGTAGAAGATAGAGGAAGAATTAACAATCAATCCCTCTGTCAAATAACTTAGAATTTACTAAGGATGGGAAAATAAGTGAAAAAATAGCATAATACAAGACAGAATGCTAAGCACCATGTTGATGACAAATATTTATGATTCTTTTAAGGCTTTGTAAACCTAGGTGGGCGAGTTGGAAAGTAGGAAGTGCCCTTGATCTCTTTTGCTTACTCTAAACACCGTACAGTTCTAAAGTTGAATGCTTGCTTCTATTGGTGGTTGTGTATAATAGAAAGCCATGAGCCAGACTCCAATAATGGAGGTGGAGTGGGGGAAGAGGTAAGGAACAGAGAAGCAGTAACTCCTTACCTTGCGATAAAGAAAAAACAGAGCAAAACTGAACTTTTGTTTTTTAATTCAAGAAGTAATTATCTTTGAAGAAGGCTTTATGTGGTTTGGAGTTATTACCAGGGTAATAGTTACCTTAATAAATACATTACCAGGGTAATGTATCCCCTGCAACCTTCCCTCCTCCCAATTCCAAGGCACCTGCCAAGAAGAAGAAAGGAAAAGCAGCAACAGCTGTGAAATACATAATGTACTTTTTCCCTAAGTTATTAGCTGAATGTTGTACTAGTATCTGTCATCCTACACGCCCTCATTGTACTTAATTATCTACCTTATTCCATTCAACAAGTCAAATGGGACTATACTAGTCAATCGTCATTGCCTCTTTTCCTCTGCATCCTCCATTGGCCAAGGATGTCCTTCCTATTGGAGAGTGAGGAGGTGGTTTCTGATGAATCCAGACAAAGCACTTAATTTAAACTTCACACAGCTCTCTGATGTACCCAACAGTACTTTATAATTCTTTGCAGTCATTTGGAAACCTTTCCCAATGTTTGCAATCTATCTTCTACAGGCAACTTTATTCTATGTGAAAAATAACATGATAAAGATATTACACATCACTTTCAAGACCCTTCCTCTTTTACTGCCTTCTGTTTCTCCCACACTGAGGCTGTCCCCCATGCTGATTCTGCAAATTACTGTCATGGTAATCATCTGAAAGTATTCACTTTTTTGTGTGTGACTCCCACACTAGAATTCTATAATAGCTCTCTATTGCAGTCCTACATTTTCATTGTTTCATTCACAGCTCTTCCGTGACTGGCTCCGCCTTACCTATCAATGTTACCTATCGATGTCCTCTCCCCGCCCCGCCGACCCACCCCGCACAAGACCCTGGCCGGGGCACCTGGGTGGCTCAGTTGGTTAAGCGACTGCCTTCGGCTCAGGTCATGATCCTGGAGTCCCGGATCGAGTCCCGCATCGGGCTCCCTGCTCGGCAGGGAGTCTGCTTCTCCCCCTGACCCTCCTCCCTCTCATGCTCTCTGTCTCTCATTCTCTCTCTCTCAAATAAATAAATAAAATCTTTAAAAAAAAAAAAAAAAAAAAAGACCCTGCGCCTAGCCAGCACCTGCCGTCCTTGGACTACAACAGGCCACACTGCCATTCTCTTTCCCCACAGTCCAACTATTCTTTAAAACCCAACTCAAGTCCCAGTTAATGTTTTTAAAGAATATAGATGCTTCAGCTGCTTATTCAATCAACCAATACTCCATGGGTTTTTTTTTAACTTTGTTTTCTCTACTCACAAAACTAGATATAACGTAATTCCAGTACTCAAGCCTTGTACCCCTTCTCAGGCTCATTTCATAGTTATTATTTACCCTTTAACAAGATAGTACTGTTTTTTTTTTTTCTGTAATCCTTTTATTTATGGATCCCATTTTGTACTTGGTGTATGTGTGTAAATCATAAAATCTAATAGGTTGATGATTTGACTCACTGTTTGACATGGCATTTTGTTATACCTATTTCTGTTTTCGTTCCAAAGGCCTTTGGCAGTGGGTAAAATCATACTAGGGAAATTTGGAATTTAGACTCCAATGAATAGATTATTGATGATCTGGCTTCTAGAGTACAGATTCTACAAAAAAGACTTTATACACTGCTAGTAAAATTATTGGTCACTCTGGTTGGATACATACCTTCTTAAGGCTTCCAGTGGTTCCCCCTTCATTATTTTAAAGATTTCCCTATGAAAATAAGCTGTTTTCTTTTTTTCTAATAATATGTGATTTTTGTAAAAATTTGAACTACAGATGAAGTGAAAGTTTCTATTTGATCCATCCTCCAAAAGCAACCATTCTTTTTTTTTTTTTTTAAGATTATTTATTTATTTATTTATTTGACAGAGAGAGGCACAGCGAGAAAGGGAACACAAGCAGGGGGAGTGAGAGAGGGAGAAGCAGGCTTCCCACCGAGCAGGGAGCCCGATGCGGGGCTCGAACCCAGGACCCTGGGATCATGACCTGAGCCGAAGGCAGACGCTTAACGACTGAGCCACCCAGGCGCCCCCAAAAGCAACCATTCTTAACTACTTAGTGTACATCTTTAAGATCTTTAAAAAATATATGGATTTATTTTTACCTAAATATTATCATAATCTGTAATCAGGGGCTTTTTTTAAATCTCTTTTGTTTAAAAAGGGGTTTATTTATTTGAGAGAGAGAGAGAGCACAACCAGGGGAAGTGGCAGGCAGAGGGAGAAGCAGGCTCTCTGCTGAGCAAGGAGCCCGATATGGGACTCGATCCCAGGACCCTGGGATCATGACCTGAGCGGAAGGCAGATGCTTAACTGCTTAACAGACTGAGCCACCCACGAATGGGCGGAAGGGGCAGAGGGAGAAGCAGACACCCCCTGAGCAGGGAGCCCGCCCCTGGGCTCAAGAAGCTCAGGGACTTGATCTGAGGACCCCAGGATCATGACCTGAGCCAAAGGCAGACACCTAATCTACTGAGCCACCCAGACACCCTTCATCTCTTTTTCTTAATAAACAAAACCCTGAGCTTAAAAATTTTTCAATAAAGGGGCGCCTGGGTGGCTCAGTCGTTAAGCGTCTGCCTTCGGCTCAGGTCATGATCTCAGGGTCCTGGGATTGAGCCCCGCATCGGGCTCCCTGCTCCGGGGGAAGCCTGCTTCTCCCTCTCCCATTCCCCCTGCTTGTGTTCCCTCTCTCATTGTGTCTCTCTCTGTCAAGTTAATAAAAATCTTTAAAAAAAAATTTTAATAAAGAATAAAAAAATGTTTATCCACGAAGCTTGAAAAAGTTATAGATTAAAGAAATTTTGAATACTGGGGCACCTGGGTGGCTCAGTTGTTAAGAATCTGCCTTTGGATCAGGTTGTGATCCCAGGGTTCTGGGATCGAGCCCCGCATCGGGGCTCCCTGCTCAGTGGGAAGCCTGCTTCTCCCTCTCCTGCTTCTCCCTCTCCTACTCCCCCCGCTTGTGTTCCCTCTATCGCTGTGTGTCTCTCTCTCTGTCAAATAAATAAATCTTTAAAAAAAAAAATTTTTTTTTTTGAATCCTGACATCCACTTAGTGGTTTTAAAGTTGAGTAGTATTTGATTGTGAGTATTACTGGTCACCTTCAGATTAAATAGTAACAGTAGGGGCACCTGGGAGGCTCAGATGATTAAGCGTCTGCCTTCGCTCA
Organism: Neomonachus schauinslandi; assembly: GCF_002201575.2. Taxonomy (NCBI): domain Eukaryota; kingdom Metazoa; phylum Chordata; class Mammalia; order Carnivora; family Phocidae; genus Neomonachus; species Neomonachus schauinslandi. The sequence continues at coordinate 72,778,923 of NC_058411.1, read as the reverse complement.
GGTCACGATCCCAGGGTCCTGGGATCGAGCCCCACATCAGGCTCCTGGCTCAGCAGGGAGTCTGCTTCTCCCTCTCCCTCTGCCTCTCCCCCTGCTCATGCTCTATCTCTCTCTCTTTATCTGTGTCTCAAATGAATAAATAAAATCTTTAAAAAATTAAAAAAAAAACAATAATAGGTCTTCATCTCTGAGTGTTGACCCCCTTACCTTCTCCTCTCTTTCACAGCAAAGTTTGGAGTAATCTTTCATCCATTGGTACAGGGATTGCTGGCCATTCCCGGCAAGTGGTGACCCTGGTGTGACCATTTTGCAATGGACATCGTACGGACCGCCCGGAAACAAAAAGTCTGCGCACAGTAAGTTGGCATCAGCTCACGGCTGAGTTCGGAAAGTTTCAGTCTTGGGTATTTTTATGGAATTAAAAGGTCTCTAAGAACTCCAGATATGGGGGGAAAAAACCTCTCTCTTGAACAGAGACAATATATTAAGGTTTTATTTATTTATTTTAAGATTTTATTTATTTATTTGACAGAGAGACACACAGTGAGAGAGCGGGAACACAAGCAGGGGGAGGGGGAGAGGGAGAAGCAGGCTTCCCGCCGAGCAGGGAGCCGGATGTGGGGCTCCATCTCAGGACCCTGGGATCATGACCTGAGCCGAAGGCAGACGCTTCACGACTGAGCCACCCAGGCGCCCCAATATATTAAGGTTTTAAAGCAACTTATAAAGGCTAACAGGGCTACTATAAATGAGAAACAGCTCCTTAAGGTGAGCGGGGCCACTGTAATGGAGGACCAACTTCAGGGTTTGTTACAGGTGTTATTGAGCAGAACCCATGGTTCCCTGACCGGGGAACTTTAGATTTAGAAGTATGGGAGAGAATTGGAAAGAGCTTGAAACATTGCCATAAACAGGGTAAAAAGGTGTCCCTTGCTTCCCTTACTATGTGGGGTCTAGTCTGCCCTGGCCTCTTTACATACTGAGGACACCTCAAATGTCTTTAAAGAAAAAGAAGAGGAACCTATGACTCCTTCAGCTCCCCAGATTAGCCCTTCTCAGGTTAGACCCAACAAAGAGGAAGAGCTCCATCCTCCCCACCAACTAGGAAATTCCACCACCTTCCCCTCTTTGCCCCCCACTTAGTTGACCCTTACTGGGGGCTACATCTGGGAAGCGATACTTGCAGGGGACTGTTTCCTAGGCAGTAAAGACTACGTGTGTTGGAATGTTGCTTAGACCATAATGGATTTCTATCTTTACTGTTTTCTTTCAATGTCCTCTACTAACTACTTAAGCTACAAAATTGGATAATTCCCCTTGTAAAACTTCTAGTGTTTTCCTGCGTTAAAAATGGCCGGTTCTTCAAGACGAGGTAACATAAGGCATGACCTTCTATGGCATGACCTTCAAGGCAAGGTAAAATAAGGTGTGACCTTCGTGGCATGACCTTCGAGGCACGGTATTTCAGTCCATACACCGGCACCCATCTTAGTCTAGAATGCGATGGGGAAGCGGGGGGTAGGGCAGGCCTCCCTCCTACAGGGGCCTGTATCAGTGGCGGTAGTCATAGCAGTTTTGTTCGGGGGACACCTCAGGTTGCTTTGACACCAGGAACCTCTGACATATCCCACGTGGGGCACCACCTGGGAGTCAAGGGGATTTTCTTTTTTTTTTTTTTTAAAGATTTTATTTATTTATTTGAGAGGGAGAGAATGAGAGCGAGCACATGAGAGGGGGGACGGTCAGAGGGAGAAGCAGGGAGCCCGATATGGGACTCGGTCCAGGGACTCCAGGATCATGACCTGAGCCGAAGGCAGTCGCTTAACCAACTGAGCCACCCAGGCGCCCCAATTTTCTAGGTAATGGACCTTCTCTTTTCTTCAGTTCCCAAGGACTCTCCCTTGGGATACCTTTTAACTCACTGGAAACAATTTGGATTGCAAAATTTAGTAAAGGATTGATCTCCTGTAACACTGCATGGCCTTAGTGGGACTATCAGTTAGCTCTCTTCGGTAGGAAAAGGTAAATGGACCTAAGGTACCCATTGCTCGTACCTAGGCCTTCATTGCTCTACATCAGGACCCCAATCTGAGGGCCTTGCAGAATGTGTTCTACCGAATGTGTTTGGCTAGTAAACTCCCTCCTGACATATTGGATGGTAATTATCTAAATAGGCCTTCTCCGAGTAAACCCAGGTTACTGGAGGAAACACAGGCCATCCCAGACAAAGGGGACTCCTGACTCTCTCTCTCTCTCTCTCACTCACTGTTCTTAATAGATGTGGGGGCTTCTCCCTCACTCATTTCCGGGGTTAATGGCTGTAATTGGAGCCAACTGTGATTAAGTCTACCTCCGGATGGGGACTTTAAGGAACATTCCCAAGCAGCTGCTAGAACTCTTTGTTTTGGGGAAATTCCCTGTCTTCTCTGGCCTGACATGGACTACCTATTCCTCCTTGTTGGCAGGAAAACATGACGTCTGCTACCCTGTTGGAGCTGATGAGCTCCATAGAACCAGGAACCCTTTCTCTGCCCTCTGACAGCACTTTGCCTCTTCTGTCTCCCCCTCCCTCTTCTCCTGTTTCTGCACCACCTTGGGTGTGGACTGCATAACTGGCTTCCAGACCATCCTTGGTGCCTCAGGCACCATGGCTCTTCCTTTCACTGTCAAGGAGCAAAGAAGAACACCCCCTGGACCTAACACCACCCACTCTAGATTTCCCCACCAGTGTCTCAGGTAAAAATTGACAATGGGGAGGATCCAGGTGGAACATAATTCAGTGTTTGAACTAAGTTAAGTTTGTCAGTTTAATTAAGATAGACATGTCTCTGAGCGTTGACCCCCTTGCCTTCTCTCTTTCACAGCAAAGTTTGGAGTAATCTTTCATCCGTGGGTACAGAGATTGCTGGCCATTCCTGGCACTATGAGTCTCCAGACTAAAACCCACCCTCCCCAACACATTCACTCCAAGACTTTTCACTGGGAAAGTTTAAAACCCCAGGGATCAGAAGAGGATTCTAATCACTTGAGAAAAGTATAGAGTGGGTAACCATTCAAAAAGAATAGGAGTATTCAAATATTGATGAAGGATAGTTGGAAGGCAGGCAGGCAGGGACAAGGGGCCCCCGCCCTAAGAGGAAACCACCCTTAAAAGGATTTTACACCACCCTGGAAGGAGCCCTCCACCCTTTCCCATGTGATAGATGGGTGACAAAAGCCTGATTGGATGAGAGGTGCAGGGAGGGTAAATCAGATTAAAACAGCCCGATAACAAGCCCATTAAACCCCTAGACTTAGAAACTTCGGTGGCAACCATCTCAGGTTCCTTCCCTCCTCAGGAGTTTTGTACTGTTATTCAATAAACTGTACTCTCCTCAATAAGCCTTGCTTTGTTACCCACCAAAGGAAAAAAAAAAAATAATAGATAACCTTTATTGAACAGTTACTATGTGTCAGGCACTTTTCTAAGTGTTTTATGCAAATTAGTTTATCTGGTGATTTTATTATCCCCATTTTAAAGATGAGGAAACTAAACCACAGAGAGGTTAGGTAATTTGCCTAAGGTGGCACAGTTTTTGAGGTAGCTAAGATTCTGATGCTAGGAAGTGTGATTCTAGAGTGTGTGCATATAACCATTGTACAGCTATTAATAGTTTGCCAAGATGGAAAATCCTATCCATTTATTCAACAAATGTTTATGAAGTGCATGCTATGTAAGAAGTATTATGCCAAGTACTATGCCAGGTCATAAGAACATAGAAGTAAACAAAATAGTTGTGGTCCCTGACCTTCAGAATAGTCAAGTATTAAATGAATAATTAATTACTTATAGTAAATTGTATTAAGTGCTACTAAAGATAAGTATGGGGTGCTGTGGAACCTGTATAATATAGGCCCTTGCCCCTTCAAGGAAATATTGTGAAAATAAATGACTTAATTTAAAGAACTTTCAGAAAAAAACTTTCTATTTCTTATTTCCTTAATTTCTTTTTCCCCCTTCCTACTAAATGTTTCTCCATCTTTTCCTTCGTCTTCTTTGCTCCTCTTCTAATTTTCATCCCATCATTGACCTAAATCTGGTTTCTTGTACGTTAAGCCCTCTTAACACACTTGCCATCTGTTCTTCTGGCTCTGAAGAACAAGATTTTATCCTCTGGTAATTTTTCATTAGGCTAATCTTTATACAGCTTACAGAGTGCTTTTCAGTTGACAAGCCTTACATTTCTATTATGGTAGAAATTGACCTTTTGAGCACACATCTAAATGTTATAAAACTACTATGTGAACTGGTTCAGATCCTTTCAAATATGAAATTATATTTTATGTAGTAATTATCTTTCACATGACTGACCATTACAAAGTTTACCCAGGTATTTTTTATTTATTTTTATTTATTTTTTTAAAGATTTCATTTATTTATTTGTCAGCGAGAGAGAGAGCGAGAGAGAGTATGCACACTAGCAGAGGGAGCAGCGGAAGCAGGCTCCCTGCTGAGCAAGAAGTCTGATGTGGGACTTGATCCCAGGACCCTGGGATCATTACCTGAGCCGAAGGCAGACGCTTAAGCAACTGAGCCATCCAGGTGTCCCTACCCAGGTATTTTTTAAACACAATTTTGAGACCTGTCTTAATGTCTTAGGAACATTTCAATAGAATGATTCTTATCTATCCTATTCCACAATTCCTCCCCCAGGATACTGCCTTTTTGTCATTTCAATTTATATTCAGGAACCTAAAATTCAGAACATACTCTCCTGCTCACTTCATTGTCCAAAGAACCCTGAGTACTGTTCCCTTCTAAAGAGTGGTGAAAATAGAATAGTAGGAGTTAAAAAATGGTGAATTTGGGGAATGAAAAGAAATGCCAAATTGGGGATAATATCACAAAGAAAGGTAGCATGCATTTGAATTGGCAGATTTGAGCAGTGGAGGACTGATCATTAAAATCCCTTCCCTTTTTAAAAAATTTATTTTAATTCCAGTGTAGTCAACATGAAGTGTTATATTATTTTCAGATGTGCAAATAGTGATTCAACAGTTCCATATATTAGTGCTCATCAAGATAAGTGTATACTTAATCTCCATCACCTGTTTTACCTATTCCTTCCCACTTACTTCCCCTCTGGTAACCATCCCTTTATTCTCTATAGTTAAGAATCTGTTTTTTGGTTTGTCTTTTTTTTTTTCCCTTTGTTTGCTGTTTTGTTTGTTTGTTTCTTTTTTTTTTTTTAATTTTATTCATTCATGAGAGAGAGACAGAGACAGAGACAGAGAGAGCACAAGCAGGGGGAGAGGCAGAAGGAGAAACAGACTTCCCACCAAGCTGGGAGCCCGGCATGGGGCTCTATCCCAGGACCTGGAGATCATGACCTGAGCCGAAGGCAGACGCCCAACCATCTGAGCCACCCAGGCACCCCTGCTGTTTTGTTTCTTAAATCCCACATATATGTGAAATTATATGGTATTTGTCTTTCTAAAATACCTAGGAATAAACTTAACCAAAGAGGTGAAAGACCTGTACTCTGAAAGCTATAGAACATTGATGAAGGAAATTGAAGACAGAAAGAAATGGAAAGACATTCCATGCTCATGGATTGGAAGAACAAATATCGTCAAAATGTATACTACTCAAAGCAATCTACAGATTTAATGCAATCCCTATCAAAATACCACCAGCATTATTCACAGAACTAGAACAAACAATCCTAAAATCTATATGGAACCACAAAAGACCCCGAATAGCCAAAGCAATCTTGAAAAAGAAAAACCAAGCTGGCAGTTTCACAGTTTCGACTTCAAGTTGTATTATAAAGCTGTAGTAATCAAAACAGTATGGTACTGGCACAAAATTAGACACATAGATCAATGGAACAGAATAGTCCTGAAATAAACCCATAATTATATGGTCAATTTTTTTTTTAAAGATTTCATTTATTTTTGGGTGCCTGGGTGGCTCAGTCGTTAAGCATTTGCCTTCGGCTCAGGTCATGATCCCAGGGTCCTGGGATCAAGTCCCGCGTCAGGCTCCTCGCTCAGCGGGGAGTCTGCTCCCTCTCCCTCTGCCTGCCGCTTTGCCTACTTGTGCTCTCTCTCTCTGTCAAATAAATAAAATCTTTAAAAAAGAAAAAGATTTTATTTATTTTTTGACAGAGAGAGACACAGCAAGAGAGGGAACACAAGCAAGGGGAGTGGGAAGGGGAGAAGCAGGCTTCCCTCGGAGCAAGGAGCCTGACGTGGAACTCGATCCCAGGACCCTGGGATCATGACCTGAGCTGAAGGCAGACACTTAACGTCTGAGCCACCCAGGCACACCATATCATCTATTTGATAAGGAAAAATCTGTGTCCTAAGATGGCCAACCGAGCCAGCAAGGGAGTCCCAGCCCCTGCCCTGGGGCTCTCGGCTTTGCTTTCCGAGCTTGCCAATCCGGGTTCCTCTCCCCGCCCCGCTTCACGCAGGCGCCAAGAGTGCCCAGTATGTGGAAGTAGAAGTGTATAATTGCCCCCTTTGTGTGTGCTCGGGGCTCAGACCTCTGGAGACCACTCTCCTCTGAGCCTCCCGGCGTTAAATAAACCTCCTATTCTCCAAGATCTCTGGGTGCTGCTTGGTTCTTCCATCAGGCGATCCAGTCCAGGTTCTGTAACAAATTAATCTTTGAGAAAGGAGGCAAGAATATGCAATGAGGAAAAGACAGTCTTTTCAACAAATGGTGTTGGGAACACTGGACAGCAACATGCAAAAGAATGAAACTGGATCACTTTCTTACACCATACACAAAAATAAACACAAAATGGATGAAAGACCTAAATGTGATACTTGAAATCATAAAAATCCTAGAGGAGAACACAGGCAGTAACCTCTTTGACGTTGGCCCTAGGAATTTTTTTCTAGATAAGTCTCCTGGGATAAGGTAAACAAAAGCAAAAATAAACTATTGGGACTATATCAAAACAAAAAGCTTCTGCACAGCAAAGGAAACAAGCGACAAAACTAAAAGGCAACTGACAGAATGGGAGAAGATATTTGCAAATGACATATCCAGTACAGTGTTAGTATCCAAAATATATAAACAACTTATACAACTCATCACCAAAAAACCCAAAAAAAACAAAAACCCAAATCCAATTTAAAAATAGGCAAAAGTCCCTTCTCTTTTATTTGACTCCTCAAAAGCAAAAGAAAGCCGTATTAAGCTTGTCTGAGAAGGTTCCCAATAACTGAATCAAGTATCAGTTTTCAAATTCAAATTTAATCTGTTTGTTTATGTAATCTCTACACCTAATGTGGGGCTTGAACTCATGATCCCCATCCCGAGATCAAGAGCCCCATGTTCTTCTGACTGAGCCAGCCAGGCACCCCTCAAATTTAAAGTAAATAAACCTAAAATTGATCTATGGTGATGGCTGCATTAGTCAGTGAAGTTACTAAAAAAACATTGTATTTAACACCCGAAATGGCCATATGTAAAATATACCTCAATAAAGTTGTTTTTTGAAACTGGAAGGAAAGGAGTGCCTGGGTTTCAATTGGTTAAGCCTTTGCCTTTGGCTCAGGTCCTGATCCTAGGGTCCTGGGATCGAGCCCAGTGGCAAGCTCTCTGCTCAGTGGGGAGCCTCTTTTCCCTCTGCCACTCCCCCCGCTTGTGCTCTCTCTGTCAAATAAATAAAGTCTTTAGGGGCGCCTGGGTGGTGGCTCAGTCGTTAAGCGTCTGCCTTCGGCTCAGGTCATGATCCCAGGGTCCTGGGATCGAGCCCCGCATCAGGCTCCCTGCTCCGTGGGAAGCTTGCTTCTCCCTCTCCCACTCCCCCTGCTTGTGTTCCCTCTCTCGCTGTGTCTCTCTCTGTCAAATAAATAAATAAAATCTTTAAGAAATAAATAAATAAAGTCTTTAAAAAAAAATGAGGGGCGCCTGGGTGGCTCAGTTGTTAAGCGTCTGCCTTCAGCTTAGGTCATGATCCCGGGGTCCTGGGGGTCCTGGGATCGAGCCCCGCATCGGGCTCCCTGCTTAGCTGGAAGCCTGCTTCTCCCTCTCCCACTCCCCCTGCTTGTGTTCCCTCTCTCACTGTCTCTCTCTCTGTCACATAAATAAATAAAATCTTTAAAAAAAAATTAATTTAAGGGGCGCCTGGGTGGCTCAGTCGTTAAGCGTCTGCCTTCGGCTCAGGTCATGATCCCAGGGTCCTGGGATCGAGCCCCGCATCGGGCTCCCTGCTCTGCGGGAAGCCTGCTTCTCCCTCTCCCACTCCCCCTGCTGTGTTCCTGCTCTCACTATCTCTCTCTCTGTCAAATAAATAAATAAAATCTTTAAAAAAAATTAATTAAAAAAAATGAAACTGGAAGGAAAAAAGGAAATAACATTTAAAAATTTAGTCCCTTAGTCACATTAGCTACATTTCAGGTACCTAATAACCACATGAGGCTAGTCAGTACCATTTTGAACAGCATAGGTCTAGTACATAAAACTTTTCCAAGCTGTTAAAAAATACTTTCTTTTGGGCACCTGGGTGGCTCAGTTGGTTAAGCGACTGCCTTCGGCTCAGGTCATGATCCTGGAGTCCCAGGATCGAGTCTCACATCGGGCTCCCTGCTCGGCAGGGAGTCTGCTTCTCCCTCTGACCCTCCTCCCTCTCATGCTCTCTGTCTCTCATTCTCTCTCTCTCAAATAAATAAAATTTAAAAAAAAAGCTTTTTTTTTTTAAGATTTTATTTTATTTATTTGACAGAGAGATAGAAGAGCACAAGCAGAGGGAATGGCAGAGGGAGAGGGAGAAGCAGGCTCTGCACTGAGCAGGGAACCCGATGCGGGACTCGATCCCATGACCCTGAGATCATGACCTGAGCCGAAGGCAGACGCTTAACCATCTGAGCCACCCAGGCGCCCTAAAAAATACTTTTTTAAATCTGTTTCAAAATACTTACAACAGATATATATAATAGCCAAAATAGAAAACATGCAAAAATTAATATCCTTAACATATCGGGGACTCTTAAAAGAAATATATAATGGGGGGATGGGAGAAATAGGCTTCCAGTTATGGAATGAATAAGTCACAGGAATAGAAGGTACAGTATAGGGAAGGTAGTCAATAGAATTGTAATAGCCTTGCATGATGACAGATGGTAGCTAGACTTGTGAACATAGCATAAGGTAATAGAGATGTTGAATCACTATGTTGTACACTTGAAACTAATGTAACATTGTGTCACTATACTCAAAAAAATGTTTAAAAAATGAAATATACAGTGATGATATTTTTAAAGTTCAAGTCAAATAGCAAAGAAATGCAAATTAAAAGAACAGTGAATTCATATTTTCACTTATGAAGTAGATATTTTTTTAAAAAGATGTTTCTAATAGAGAAGAAATGAATGCTGCTGATAGGCGTGTAAACTGGTATGACCTTTTGGAAATAAGTACCAAAGACCTTAAAAATAGGCATTCCCTTTGACTTAGCAATCCTAATTTTAGTAGTTCATCTTAGAAAAATAATTATGGATGTAAGCAAGATTTTATCTATGAGAGTTTTTTTTTTTTTTTTTTTTTTTTTTAGAGGGGGAGGGGGAGAGAGAAAAAGCACAAGAGGGGGGAGCGGGAGAGGGAGAAGCAGACTCCCCGCTGAGCAGGGAGCCTGATGCGGGACTCGATCCCGGGACTCCAGGATCATGACCTGAGCCGAAGGCAGTCGCTTTACCAACTGAGCCACCCAGGCGCCCTCTATGAGAGTTTTTAATGCAATATGGTTATAATGACAAAAAAGTCAAAATGATTAAATAAGTTATGTATTTATAGAAATATTAAGCAGCCTTTTAAAGTCATATAGTAGACTACTTAACACTTATAAACGTTTATTGTTCATTGCATACTGGTATTGAAAAATAATGACTTTAAAAATAGAAGATGATAAATGATCTAGAGTAATCAAACCTATAGAAACAGAAAGTAGAAGCGTGGTTGCCAAGGGCTAGGTAGGGGGAGAGGGAAATGGGGAGTTGTTGTTTCAACTTGAGTGGTTGGGTAATGAGTTTCAGTTTTGCAAGATGGAAAGGTTCTGGAGATTGGTTGTACAATAGTATGAATATACTGTTAAAAACAAAACAGGCCCTGAATGGAGCCACTTATGCTAAACCCCATGTCACCAAACTTGAGACTTGACTTAATTAGAGTTTTGGCTTTCCCAGAAATGCAATCTTAAACCAATCAGGAATCCCCTAATTAGCACTAGTTGGTTAATCTGTCTGGTAGACCCCTGCCATCCCCAGTAGGAAAATGACCTTATAATAACCAACCAGCTTTTTTTTGTCTAGTATAACTTCCTTGTTCCTGTTTTCTCTTGCCTATAAAAGTCTTTCATTTTGTACAGCTTCTTGCAGCTCCTTTCTGTCTTTTAGGTGGGATATAGCTTGGGGTGCCTGGGTGGCTCAGTCAGTTAAGTGTCTGACTCTTGATCTCCGCTCAGGTCTTGATCTCAGGGTCATGAGTTCAAGCTCCACTTTGGGCTCCAGGCTGGGGGTGGAAGCTACTTAAAAAAAAAACGAAGAGGGCGCCTGGGTGGCTCAGATGGTTAAGCGTCTGCCTTCGGCTCAGGTCATGATCCCAGGGTCCTGGGATCGAGTCCCACATCGGGCTCCCTGCTCCTTGGGAGCCTGCTTCTCCCTCTACCTCTCTCTCTCTCTCTGTCTCTCATGAATAAATAAATAAAATCTTTAAAAAAAAAAAAACGAAGAACAAATACACAAGCAAAAAGATTGGATGTGGCCTGATTCTTGACTTGTTGAAAAAAGCCGGTAAGATCTTTAAAATTTACCCAGTTGAGTTTTGTTTTTTAATAATATGTAACACTACTGAACTGTATACTTAAAAATGGTTAAGATAGCAAATTTTATGTGTATTTTACTAGAATTAGAATTTTTTAATACTAAGAAGTAAGATAAATGATCCTGTTTTATTTTTAATATTATATATCCTTTTATGCATATGCAAACAAAAATGATAGCATTAGCTATCTCTGTGTGATACAATTACTAGTACACCTCATTTTTTAAAATTTTTCTGTTCAAGTCTACCATCGACATGTATTACTTTTGTAATCAGAAAAATGTTATGATATCTCCCAACTCCTTTGTAATGACTTTAACATGGAACAAAGCCTTACATTCCACATTTAAAAGTACATTAAGCTGGGGTGCCTGGGTGGCTCAGTCAGTTAAGCGTCTGCCTTGGGCTCAGGTTATGACCTCAGGGTCCTGGGATGGAGCCCTGTGTCAGGCTCCCTGCTCAGCGGTGAGTCTGCTTGTCCCTCTGCCCCTCCCCCTCCCCTTTCTTAAATAAATAAAATCTTTTTAAAAAAATAAAAAAGTACATTAAGCCTAGTGAAAAAAATATCAGATGGTCTAAATTCACTCTAAGATGTAATGAGGATAGCAAGGAGAAAAGCAAGAGGTAACTGGTGGCCTGAAAGGGGCAGGAATAAATGTTTAAAAAATTTTTAAAATCAGAGATAAAAGAGAGAGCAAGATCGCCAAATACAAACTTGGCCTACTTCAAAATTTTGCCCAGCACTCTCTCTAGTTAGATCATCTAAAAAAGGAGAGAAGACCTAAGATTTCTTGTGAGATAGCTTGAGCAAGAAGCAATTTTAGGTGCAGAAAAGGCTTCTGTCACTTAAACTTGGGAAAACATGTTGATTTTCTTATTTTCACTGGGAAATTTATGTGTTCTAGGTCATTTATATACTTCCTATTTATCTCCCTCATTTTTATTTTATTTTAATTATTTCATAGGATAGAGGGGAAGTCACCCGAGGCCCATTAAACATGTGCTCACCCTCTTGGGTATCTCTGTGTTTCATGGCAGTAACCAGAATGGAGTTTCCCAATGCACACACCGAGTGTGCATAAAGGAGAGAATTTTATATGACAGTTGAGACCGTCTGCCACTTAATATATGGTATGAATGCAGTGATCACCCATGCAGAATTTTTAAGAACATCTAATTTTCAAATACCAAGTTCTGTTGCATAATTACAGCCCAGTGTTCAGTTTGGAAACTATGGTCACACTGAACTGGGAGATAGACATTCTTTTACTTTCTGACACATGTGGATTGAGCAGGCACTTTGATTCCACCAACGGATCAGGGTTTGTTCTCTCCAGAGAGATCTCAGGGCTCCCACTGTTGTTGCCCTTCAGGAAGAGATTTAAAGATCATTCTCCCAATACCAACAAATTTTATTATCTCAAATCAAATAAATGTTTTCAGCTTTAGTTTTAGTTGAGAAACTGGTACATTAAGGAATCTTGTAGCTGCACTTTCTTCAACTATGACACACATAGAGAAAAAGCACAGCCTTTAAGCTCAGATCTACAAAGAGTTAATATCTTAAGAGCTAAACAGAACTGTATTAATTCCTCTCTTAATGAGCCAGGAGGACAAGAGGATTCTAGAGGACCAGAGGACACCGGAACAGTCAGAAAAGAATTAGAGTGAGCTCTCTGGAGGAAGCAAGAACTGTAAGTTTATATGTACCACACATAGTCCCCCATTTCTTTCCCTAGGGTGTTTTTGAGAAGAGTGAAATAAGTTTATTAATTTTGTACTGTGTTGCCCGTCTCCCTGGCATCCAGGCACCACATCACTAGGTCATCTTTAATCCTGTCACCCTCTTGACTCCATTCCATATTTAACTAGGTGGCAAGTCTTTTCATTCTCCTTCCTCAGTGTCTCTGTGATCCATCCCATTCTTCCATCCCACTGCCACCATCCTTCCTAGTTCAAGGCCACTTGCATGAACCACAGCAATATCCTTACATTCCTCCTTTCTGCCAGTCTCTCTAACTCACTAATGCCAGATCAGTCTTCCTAAAGCTTTTCCACAGCTCTAACTCTATTGCTCTTGTGCTCAAAATATGTAATCGCTGCTGATTATCTGCAGAATGAATAGAACTCCTCTGACTTATATGCAAGGTCTTGCAAAATATGCCTCCTTTCACTTAAATTCCCACAGCTCTCTTTCTCAAACTCAGCATGCCTACCTGCTACTGTCCAAGACCACCCTGCTCTTTGCACACCCCTGCACAGTCCATTCAGACTGCCCTCTCTCTGGAATACTTTGTATCTCCACCTGCCAAAATCTCTGCCAGACTCCAACAATCCCCCCTCCAGTAAGCTTTATCTGGTCCTTCAAGTGAATGTGAGTCTTCCTTTACAGTCTTATTTTGCTTTGTTCTTCTCTGATTGACTTTTTGTGTTTTACCTTACAGTGAAGAATGTGCTTTTCTCATTTCCCCTCTTAATTATTCACCTCTTAAGAGCAAGGGCTCTATTTTTCTTTCTTTCTTTCTTTCTTTTTTTTTTTTTAAAGATTTTGTTTATTTATTTATTTGACAGAGAGAGAGAAACAGCATGAGAGGGGATAGGGTCAGAGGGAGAAGCAGGCTCCCCGCTGAGCCGGGAGCCCGATGTGGGACTCGATCCCAGGACTCCGGGATCATGACCTGAGCCGAAGGCAGTCGCTTAACCAACTGAGCCACCCAGGCGCCCAGGGCTCTATTTTTCTTCTCCCTGTAGCAACTGCACAAAATGGGCACACAGTAATACTTGTCAAATTAAGTTCCATCCAAATTCCAGGAATTCCTGTCATCTTTTCTGAGCATTCATACAACCAATGCTGCAATTACAGAGCCTGCACTTTTCTCCACAGCCTCTCTTTATCTCTGCTCCAAGTTTCTTTCTCAATACTTACATCTCATTTGCTTCTATTCTCTTACATAAGATCAGCTCCTCCTGGGTTCTCTTGCTCACTATAAAAATATATACATATTTTTAAAGGTCTATTCGTAATTTGTTCCTTTCTGCCCACAGACCATCAACTCAAAGTAGCCCCACTGCAGCCCCCCTTTCAGGGACTTGACTCTTTTGGGGCCTGCTAGAGTTAATTCCTTGTACAATGGGAAGACTTGAATTCCTAATCCATATTCAGTTGGAAATAGTTAAAACCCTACTTCTATATTTTGTCATGCATGCATACTTAATCCATTAATTTTTAAAAGAGGGGAATATTTTTGCAGCATCATTTCCTGTGCACTATTGAAAATGCTACGGGCGTTCCTTTGGGCAGATTTTCCACTTGATTTTTGAAATTTTCTTATTCCTCATCTCTCCTACTCCAATCAGTGACACCACTATGGCTTTCACTTCCCTGTGTCCTTGGATATAGAGGGGAATTAATACAAAACTTTGTAAAATCATTAAAAGTAATTCCAAAAAGGAAAACAGTTTCTTCTACGATCCAATGTCATAATAATGCATCTGCTGAAAAATTATTATACATCTGCAGGTACCAGACACTGCGCTAAGCACTCTGTATGCAAAGATGTCCTCAAAAGAGCTTACGGACTAGTGAGGAGACATGATGTGCAAGCACTATAGAGAACTGACTTATATTCACCAACACACGAGAAAATCATATATAGCATAATATAAATCAGTACCTTATACAGATAAATACAGTGTAGACTTATCAATTGGCCAGAGACTAGTTCAGTGGACACAATAAAAACAGCTAGCATTTACCTAATTTGGAGACTGTACTAAATACCAGCTATTATGCTTAGCTTTTTATAGGCATTATATTAATTGATCCTCATCATAACCATATGAGGTTAGTATTTCATCCCTGTTTTATAGATCAAGAAGCTAAGGAAAGTGGTTAAATAACTTGTCCATGGTCACACATGATGAAAAGATGTGAATCCGTGTCTTTCTTATTCCTAGGCTCTTGATTATAGCCACGATTTACAGTTCATTCTCTCCAGATTTAATCAGAGGTGAGTATAAAATCAGAGGTAGAGGAGCTGGCTGTGTAATTTTTTTTTTTTTAAGATTTATTTATTTATTTATTAGAGAGAGCATGAGAGGGGGAAGGGCAGAGGGAGAAGCAGACTCCCCACCGAGCAAGGAGCCCGATGTGGGACTCGATCCCGGGACTCCAGGGTCATGACCTGAGCCGAAGGCAGTCACTTAACCAACTGAGCCACCCAGGCGCCCCTGGCTGTGTAATTTTAAGTGCTGGTGTCGTCAAGCTGGCTTTATGGATCTATCACAATTAAAGTGTTATTCTTTGTTCTCCCTCACCCAAGCTTCGCCCCAGTGCACTGCAATTCTGAATATCACTTCAAGGGAGTTCTTTCAGTTTTTCATTCCGTTGAGTTCAAAACAATTGATAAACCCTCCTTACATCTACTCTCCAATCCTTTTTCCCTGAGAGATTAAATCTGGCCACTTCATTGGATTTGGATGTTCTTTAATCATGCCTCCACTGACTGTCTCTCCTAGGTTTTCTTTTCTGGTATTCTGACAGCCTTCATGTCTTTATTGGAGCTTCTGTAGCTTCTGTTTTTTCAGTAGTACTTTTCAGTTGCTCCACAGTGCCACACAGCTTTAGTGGTGTATTGTGGAATGGTCAGAAATGAGGACAATCTTCTCAGGGTTCAAATAGTAAGGAACTACAGAATCTCTTCTTCTGCTATAGTTCTCTTTTTACAAATGGCTTCAGGTCCTGCGGACAAGGCCTGTAATGCAATCACCTCACCTCTTCCTTCATGTTACTTCTCTGTGATAGGAGGCTGGGAAGACTGGATAATTTAGCAAATTTGCAAAAGCTACCTTAAATGTGAGGTTTACTTTAAAACAAAATGGTTTCCTTGATTGCTTCCATTCTGTTCTAATCTTAGGACTATTGTCTAACATGTGAAAAGACATCCACTTGTGGGTGATTATTTAGTTTCTTTAAAATAGGTATGCTGTAGGGTGCCTGGGTGGCTCAGTCATTAAGTGTCTGTCTTCGGCTCAGGTCATGATCCCGGGGTCCTGGAATTGAGTCCCGAATCAGGCTCCCTGCTCAGCAGGAAGCCTGCTTCTCCCTCTCCCACTCCTCCTGTTTGTATTCCCTCTCTCGCTGTGTCGCTCTCTGTCAAATAAATAAAATCTTTAAAAAAAAATAGGTATGCTATAAAATCTGTATAGATCCTTTTAAAATTATGTCATTAGAAAGATGTTCTCCACTTGTTACGGTTTTTTAAAAAATGAGACATTACAGAATGGAATATGAATGGTCCAACTGAAGTTAAATTGTCTAGAAAGTAGATCAACAAATGTTAATATTCTCTTCCAGTGGTAGAATTTCTCTATTACATTTCTCTGTTTGTTCAAAGTAAGCTTGTAAACAAGCCTTTTCAGTTGACAAGTCAAGCTAGCTTCTGCAGAAAGGGGGTATTTTTTATACAGGACATAAGACTGTCCTACAGAACCTAAGAGCAGGAACAGAGACAGGCCTTGAAAAAGACTAGAATCAAGAACAGAAAGCTTCAGGACTTTTTGACTCATCTCAGCCACTCAGTGTCATTCTCTCTCTTGATTTGTTTATTCATTCATCTATTTATTCAACATATGTTTATTAGAAGCCTTCTATGTTTCAGGAGCTGTTTGAGCACTGGGAAATAGAGGTAAACAAAATTAACCAATTTTCTGCCTTCAAAGTTGTCCGATTTTAGTGAGAGAAGACAGACAGTAAACAAATATAAATAAAAGAAGTTTTGAGTATAGTAAGTGTTACAAGGGAAATAAACAGGGCAACATGACAGAGCATAACTTAGGAAGTGCTCACTTTAGTTATGAAGGTCAAAGAAAGTTCTCTTGGCAAATGGAAAGATGCCAAGAGACTGAAGGATGAGATGGAAACTGCCGTGTAAAGAGCAAGGGAAAGAGCATTCCTGTAAAGGATGAAGGCTTTAGGGCAAGCAGCTTGATGGTTGGGGGAGCAAAGAGGAGGCCGGTGTCCAAGAGTGTTGTTTGCTGGAGGAGGAGATGTTCAAGGTATGGATCTGAGAAATAGGAAAGTCAGATCATGGAGGACTTTGTCAGTCATGGTAAGGAATTTAGATTTGATTTGATTTGATTATTTATTTATTGAGAAAGCACATGAGCAGGGGGAGGGGCAGAGGGAGAGAATCTTAAGCAGGCTCCATGCCCAGCACGGAGCCTAACATGGGGCTCCATCTCATGACACTGAGATCATGACCTGAGCCAAAATCAAGAGTCAGATGCTTCACTGACTGAGCCACACAGGCACCCCAGATTTTGTTTTAAATGTAAAGGAAAGCCATTAGGGAATTTTGGGCAGGAAATGCTATGACCTGGGTTGTCTCACAAAGATCACTCTGGATGTTTCAGGGAGCATTGATGGGCGGGGGGAGGAAATGGGGAGAGCATTAGAAAAACATGGTATTCGAGGACATAATTGAATTATAGTGGTAGCTGTGGAGACAGAGTGATATACTTTTTAGGAAATACCTAGATGACAAAAGGGAGGAATCAAGGCTTTAGGAATTAGTAAGATGGTAATGCCACTTACGGGAATGAAGACTGGGAAATTAGGTTTGAGAGAGAAATCAAAATTCCCGTGTGAGACAAATGAGTTTGAGATAGAAACTCATGCAAGTGGAAATGTTTAAAAGACAGGAAGATATACAAATCTTTTTTTTTTTTTTTAAAGATTTTATTTATTTATTTGAGAGAGCGAGAATGAGAGAGAGCACATGAGAGTGGGGAGGGTCAGAGGGAGAAGCAGACTCCCTGCCGAGCAGGGAGCCCGATGCGGGACTCGATCCGGGACTCCAGGATCATGACCTGAGCCGAAGGCAGTCGCTTAACCAACTGAGCCACCCAGGCGCCCCGAAGATGTACAAATCTTAAAGTCAGAGCTGGCGATAAAAATTTTGGAAGCGGGGCGCCTGGGTGGCTCAGTTGGTTAAGCAACTGCCTTCGGCTCAGGTCATGATCCTGGAGTCCCGGGATCGAGTCCCACATCAGGCTCCCTGCTCAGCGGGGGGTCTGCTTCCCCCTCTGCCCTCTTCCCTCTCGTGCTCTCTGTCTCTCATTCTCTCTCTCAAATAAATAAATAAAATCTTTAAAAAAAAAAATTTTGGAAGCAACAGTATTTATTTATTTTCTCAAATTTACAGTTAAGTTCTAGTTAGTTAACATACAGTGCAATATTGGTTTCAGGAGTAGAATTCAATGGTTCACTGCTTACAGCACCCAATGCTCATCATAACAAGTGCCCACCTTAATCACCCATCTGCCCCATCCCCCACCCACCTTCCTCCATTAACCGTCAGTTCTCTATCATTAAGAGTCTCTAATGGTTTGTTTCCTTTTCTCTTTTTTCCCCCTCCCATGTGTTCATCTATTTTGTTTCTTGAGAGCTTGTTTGGAGGTTCTAGCAGGGGAGCGCAGCTACTCGTATACCCTTGACCGAAGAACGGTCCTCCTCTATCGGGGAAGGTCGTCCTCTTCGACCGAGCGCGCAGCTTCGGTAGGGACACACATGGAGCGGTGAGAGAGGAAGGGGACACCCGCCTAGCCAGCCAGATCAGCCGAATCAACCCTGGCGATCAATGGGGTGACAGATGTCGCAGCCAGATCGCCCTCACATCCTCATCTATTTTGTTTCTTAAATTCCACATATGAGTAAAGTCATATGGTAGTAGTCTTTCTCTGACTTATTTTACTTAGCATAATATACTCTAGCTCCATCCACGTTGTTGCAAATGGCAAGATTTCATTTTTTTGATGGCTAATATTCCATTGTATGTATATATGTATATAAATGTCATATATATATATGCATCATATCTTCTTTATCCATTTTTCAGTTGCTGGACACTTGGGCTGTTTCCATAATTTAGCGATTGTTGATAATGCTGCTGTAAACATTGCGGTGCATGTACCCCCTTGAATCTGTATTTTTGTATTCTTTGGGTAAATACCAAGTAGTGCAATTGCTGGAGTATAGGGTAGTTCTATTTTTAACTTTTTTTTTTTTTTTTTAAGATTTTATTTATTTGACAGAGAGAGCACAAGCAGAGGGAGAGAGAGGGAGAAGCAGGTTCCCTGCTGAGCAAGGAGCCCGATGTGGACTCGATCCCAGGACCCTGGGATCATGACCTGGGCCGAAGGCAGCCGCTTAACCGACTGAGCCACCCAGGCGTCCCCTATTTTTAACTTTTTTTTTTTTTAAAGATTTTATTTTATTTTGTTTTTTTGACAGAGAGAGACATAGCGAGAGCAGGAACACAAGCAGGGGGAGTGGGAGAGGGAGAAGCAGGCTTCCGGCAGAGCAGGGAGCCCGATGTGGGACTCGATCCCAGGACTCTGGGATCATGACCTGAGCCGAAGGCAGACGCTTAACGACTGAGCCACCCAGGCGCCCTATTTTTAACTTTTTGAGGCACCATCTCCGTAGTGTTTTCCACAGTGGCTATACCAGTTTGCATTCCCACCAATAGTGTAAAAGGGTTCCCCTTTCTCTTCATCCTTGCCAACACCTGTTGTTTCTTGTGTTGTTCATTTTAACCATTCTGACAGGTGTGAGGTGGTATATCATCATGGTTTTGACTTGTATTTCCCTAATGATGAGTGATGTTGAGCATCTTTTCATGTGTCTGTTAGCCATCTGGATGTATTCTTCTTTGGAGAAATGTCTATTCATGTCTTCTGCCCACTTCTTAACTGGATTTTTTGTTTTTTGGGTGTTGAGTTTGGTAAGTTCATTATAAATTTTGGATACTAACCCTTTATCGGATATGTCATTTACAAATATCTTCTCCCATTCTATAGGCTGACTTTTAGTTTTGTTGATTATTTCCTTTGCGGCACAGAAGCTTTTTATCTTGATGAAGTCCCAATAGTTCATTTTTGCTTTGGTTTCCCTCTCCCCCAGCAACATGTCTAATAAGAAGTTGCTACAGCCAAGGTCAAAGAGGTTGCTGCCTGTGTTCTCTTCTAGGATTTTGATGGTTTCCTGTCTCACATTTAGGTCTTTCATCTATTTTGAGTTTATTTTTGTATCTGGTGTAAGGAAGTGGTTATTTCATTCTTCTGCATATTGCTGTCCAGTTTTCCCAACACCATTTGTTGAAGAGACTGTCTTTTTTCTATTGGATATTCTTTCCTGCTCTGTTGAAGATTAGTTGACCATGAAGCAATAGTATGTATGTATGTACGTATGTATGTATGTATGTATTTATTTAATTTATTTATTTGACAGAGAGACACACAAAGAGAGAGGGAACACAAGCTGGGAGAGTGGGAGAGGGAGAAGCAGGCTTCCCGCTGAGCAGGGATCCCGATGCGGGGCTCGATCCCAGGACCCTGGGATCATGACCTGAGCCGAGGGCAGATGCTTAACAACTGAGCCACCCAGGCGCCCCATGAAGCAACAGTATTTAAAGCCAAAAGACTGATACGATAATACAGGAAGAAGTGTTGACCAAGGTGGGAGGCAATTCTACAGATAGGATTCCCCAGTTATTAAGGCTATAGAGAAGAACATGGATGGCCATACCAGAACTTCCAAGTATACGTAATAGTTCTTAGTCATCCAAAGAGGCTAATTTAACTTTCTCAGTCCCATTTCCAACCATCTGAGAAAGAGAATCTGATTGGCCCAGCTTGGGTCAAACTGGTTACTGAAGGGTCAGTCCCTGTAAATGGAGTGGGGAGGCAGGGATCAGAAGATTCTTTCTTTTTTTTTTTTTTTTAAGATTTTATTTATTTATTTGACAGAGACAGCGAGAGCAGGAACACAAGCAGGGGGAGTGGGAGAGGGAGAAGCAGGCTTCCTGCTGAGCAGAGAGCCCAATGCGGGGCTCAATCCCAGGACCCTGAGATCATGACCTGAGCTGAAGGCAGATGCTTAATGACTGAGCCACCCAGGCGCCCCCCAAAGTATTTTTTTTTTTTTTTAAGTAATCTCTACCCGCAATGTGGGGCTTGAACCTGAGATCAAGGGCCACATGCTCTACTGACTGATCAGGCCAGGCACCGCTTAGTCTTACTCTTTAACAAAGAGTGGTCAACACCACCACAAAAAAATGCTAGTGTGTCATGTACTGTCAAGAAAGTGTTGATAAGGGATGCCTGGGTGGCTCAGTCAGTTAAGCGGCTGCCTTCAGCTCGGGTCATGGTCCCAGGGTCCTGGGATCAAGCCCTGCGTCGGGCTCCCTGCTCAGTGGAGAGCCTGCTTCCCCCTCTACCTCTGCCTGCTCAGCAGAGAGCCTGCTTCTCCCTCTCCCTCTGCCCACTGAGTGCTCTCTCTCTCTCTCTCTGTCAAATAAATAAATAAAATCTTTTAAAAAAAAGTGTTGATAAATTCATACATACAACTTAGGTACAGCCTGCAGAAGATATCCTAAAGTTGCATGTAATTGACTGGATTTGCCTTTATTTCAGTGTCCTCTGGGATCTATAGCTTGGGAACTGATAGGACATCACATCCCCTGTGGACAACACATCAATAAACAACTACCTCTGATGGTACCAGCGTCAAAAGGTAAATTGTGCCTGAAGATGGAAGTCTTCTAAAATCAAAACAACTTTCAGTCTGTCATTGTGTGGCATCTTGCTAGCCTCCAAAGTGACTGCTTTGCTCTCAGCTCTTTTCCTCAATCTTCTCAACATTTTATTTCTAAATTATTACAACAGAAGTTTTACTGTGCAGATTTAGGAGGTAAAGCTAAATACCACCACAACAAAAGCTGAGAACAAATGAGTGGTCCATTCCTCTATCCATGTTATTAGCCCTTCACTCTCACTAAACAAAGGTGGGCAATTTAAGATGAAAGAGCACAGCCCCACAAGAGCTTCTTCCACACTTACCTTTTTTTTTTTTTTTTTTAAGGTTTTATTTATTTATTTGACAGAGACACAGCGAGAGAGGGAACACAAGCAGGGGGAGTGGGAGAGGGAGAAGCAGGCTTCCTGCAGAGCAGGGAGCCCGATGCAGGCGCAGTCCCAGGACCCCGGGATCACGACCTGAGTCGAAGGCAGACGCTTAACTGACTGAGCCACCCAGGTGCCCCTCTTCCACACTTACCTTAAGATATTTTTTTAACTTTGTTTCTACTCTCCCACCCCTCAGTCACAGTTACTATTGAATCCATTTTTATTTGATTTCACTTCTATAAAATTTTTTCAAGGGTGGGGTGCTTTATGCACTGCCCATGGGTGTGTAAATGGTGAGGTCACTTTGGTAAAAAGCTTGACATTATCTAGTAAAGTTGAACATGCAGCTTTACTTCTGGATAAAAAATTTGCATAAATTTTTGCATATGTGTACCAGGAAACGTATACCAGAATGGTCATAGCAGTGTTATTCATAAGACAAAAAATGGAAACAACATAAATGTCCGTAATTCAGGAAATGAATGCACATGGATATATATTCATACAATGAAATAACAAATGTATTTTCTTTATAATAAAATAAATAAATCTAATTTTCTTCATAAAATTATAAAGAAATATAAGGCAGTTAATAGTTATAGAACATTTAAGATAGTGGTCACCTCTGGGGGAAGAAGGGAATAGAATGGGTGGGAACTTATAGAGGGTTCTTCATGTACTAGTAATGTTCTATTTCTTAAGCTAGTATGTATGTTTGTGTACACTTTATTATTGTCCAAACTGCCCAGATATGTTTTATTTGCTCTTTTATATGTGTGATATGGAAATACTAACATTTTTATAATAATATACATAATGTATTTTATTTATAATACATTTTATTATACATAACAGTTTTATTGGGCTATAACTTATATGCCATAAAATTTACTCTTTTAAAGTGTACAATTTGGGCGCCTGGGTGGCTCAGTCGTTAAGCGTCTGCCTTCGACTCAGGTCATGATTCCAGGTCCTGGGATCGAGCCCCGCATCGGGCTCCCTGCTCGGCAGGAAGCCTGCTTCTCCCTCTCCCACTCCCACTGCTTGTATTCCCTCTCTTGCTGTGTCTCTCTCTGTCAAATAAGTAAATAAAATCTTTAAAAAAATAAAAAATAAAAAATAGTGTACAATTCAACAATTTTTACTGTATTCACAGTTTTTTGCATTCATCCCAACTAATTTCATAATTACCCCAAAAAGAAACCCTGTAGTGGACATTTCCCTTGTCCCCACATTCTGCTCCTGATAATCACTTATCTGCTTTCAGGCTCTATCAATTTGCCTATTCTGGACATTCTTTATAAATGAAGTCACATAACATATGCTTTTTTGTGAGTCTGGCTTCTTTCACTTGTCATAGTGTTTTCAAAGTTCATCCATGTTGTAGCATTTATCATTTATCATTCCTTTTTATTGCTGAGTAATATCTCATTGTATGGGCATACCACATTTTGTTCATATATTCATCAGTTGGTGGACATTTGGGTTGTTTTCAGTTTGAGGCTATCATGAATAATGCTGCTGTGAATATTTGTGTACAAGTTTTTTGGGTGGACATGTTTTCATTTCTCTTAGGTATATCCCTAGAAGTGGAATTGCTGGGTCATATGGTAGCTCTATGTTTAACATTTTGGGGAATTGCCAAACTATTTTTAAAACAGTTGTATCCTTTTATGTTCCTACCAACAATGTATGAGAGTTCCAATTTTTTCATATCCTCACTTGTTATTGAAGTGATATCTTGTGTGGTTTTTAAAAATTTGTTATTTCTCTTGTGGTTTTGATTTACACTTCCTTAATGAATAATCACACTGAACACCTTTTGTGTCTTTACCAGCCCCTTGTATAGCTTCTTTGGAAAAAAGTCTCGTTAGATCCTTTGTCCATTTTTAAATTGAGTTATTTGTCTTTATATTGTTGGTTGTAAGAGTTCTTTATGTATTTTGGATACAAATCTCTTATCAGATATATGATTTGCAAATATTTTTCCCATTCTGTAGGTTATCTTTTCACTTTCTTGATGTCCTCTGAATCACAAAAGTTAATTTTTTAAAAATATTTTTTATTTATTTATTTGACAGAGAGAGACAGCAAGAGAGGGAACACAAGCAGGAGGAGTGGGAGAGGGAGAAGCAGGCTCTTTGCGGAGCAGGGAGCCTGATGCAGGGCTCGATCCCAGGACCCTGGGATCATGACCCGAACTGAAAGCAGTCGCTTAACTGACTGAGCCACCCAGGCGCCCCCACAAAAGTTAATTTTGATGAAGTTCAATTTATCTATTTTTTCTTTTGTCACTTGTGCTTTTGGTTTCATGTCTAACTTCATAGTGTCGTATTTAATACTGCCTAATCCAAGGTCACAAAAGTTTACTTCTATGTTTTCTTCTAAGAGTTTTGTAGTTTCAGCTTTTACATTTAGGTCTGTGATCCATTTTGAGTTAATTTTTTATATGGTGTGAGATAAGGATTCAACTTCATTCTTTTTTTTTTTTTTAAAGATTTTATTTATTTATTTGAGAGAGAATATGAGTGAGAGAGGGAGAGCACAAGCGGGGGGAGGGGCAGAGAGGGAGAAGCAGGCTCCCCGCTGAGCAGAGAGCCCAACGTGGGGCTCGATCCTAGGACCTCAGGATCATGACCTGAGCTGAAAGGAGACGCTTAACCAACTGAGCCACCCAGGTGCCCCAGATCCAACTTCATTCTTTTGCATGTGTATGTCTAGTCCTTCAGCACCATTTGTTGAAAAACGATTCTTTCCCCATTGAATTTTCTTGGCATACTTGTTGGAAAGCATTTAACTATAAATGTGAGGGTTTATTTCTGGACTCTCAGTTTTATTCCATTGATCTGCATATGTATCCTGTATCAGTATTATGCTGTCTTGATTATTGTAGCTTTGTAGTAAGTTTTGAAATCAGGATGTATGGATCCTCCTACTTTGTTCTTTTTCAAGGTTATTTTAGCTATTCTGGGTTCCTTGCATTTCCAAATGAACTTTAGGATCAGCCTGTCAATGTATGGGGAAAAAAAGCCAACTGGAATTTTGATAGGGACTGCATTGAATCTGTATATGAATTGTGGAAATCTTGGCAGCTTATCAATATTAATTCTTGAAATCCATGAACATGGGATGTCTTCCTATTTTTTTTTTTTTTTAAGATTTTACTTATTTAAGGGCACCTGGGTGGCTCTGTCGGTTAAGTTACTGCCTTTGGCTCAGGTCATGATCTCAGAGTCCTGGGTTAGAGTCCCCCGGGGGGCTTATTTATTTGAGAGAGAGCACAAGCAGGGTGGTAGGGAGGAGCAGAGGGAGAGGAACAAGCAGACTCCATGTTGAGCATGGAACCCGGCACGGGGCTCGATCTCATAACCCTGAGATCATGACCTGAGCTGAAATCAAGAGTCAGACACTTAACCGTCTAAGCCACCCAGGCACCCCACATTGATTGATTTTCATATGTTAAACCAAGCTGTATTCCTGGGATCCGTTCCATTTGGTTATAGTGAAAAGCCTTTTTATGTGTTGTTCAATTCAGTTTGCTATTATTTTGTTGAGGATTTTGTATCTATAATTATAAGAGATACTGATCTATAGTTTTTTGTAGTATCTTTGGTTTTGGCCTCAGGTAATAATTTGGGAAGTGTTGCGTCTTCTATTTTTTTGGAAGACTTTGTGAAGGATTGATGTTATTTCTTCTTTAAACATTTGGTAGAATTCATCAGTGAAGTCATCTGGGCTTGGGATTTTCTTTGTGGGATGTTTTTGGTTACAAATTCAGTCTCATAAGTCTGTTCAGATTTTCCATTTCCTCTTGAGTCAATCTTTTTTTGAAGATTTTATTTATTTATTTGACAGAGAAAGACACAGCGAGAGAGGTAACACAAACGGGGAGTGGGAGAGGGAGAAGCAGACTCCCTGCTGAGCAGGGAGCCCGATGCGGGACTCGATCCTGGGACTCCAGGATCATGACCTGAGCCGAAGGCAGTCGCTTAACCAACTGAGCCACCCAGGCGCCCCCTCTTGAGTCAATCTTAGTAATTTGTGTCTTTCTAGGAAATTGTCCTTTCCACCTAGGTTATCTAATTTGTTGACATACAGTTGTTTGTAGTATTCCCATATAATTATTTCTTTAAGGTTGATAGTGATGTCACCTCGTTCATTCCTGATTTTAATAATTTGAGTCTTCTCTCTTTTATCTTGGTCAATCTAGCTAAAGTTTTGTCAATTTTGTTGATCTTTCAAAGAACCAGTTTTAGTTTTGCTAATTTTCACTATTATTTTTCTGTCTCCTCTTTCATTTATTCCTGCTCTAATCTTTGTTATTTCCTTCCTTCTGCTTGCTTTGGGTTTAGTTTCCTCTTTTTCTAATTTCTCAGGGTGGAAGTTAGTTGATTTGAGATCTTCTTTTTTAATGTAAGCATTTGTAGCTATAAATTTCCTGTTATCTGTTATCTCATCCAATAAATTTTGGGTTGTGTTTCCATTTGTTTAACACATTAACGATAAAACATGTTTAATTTAAAAAAAAAAAAAAAAAGGACCCATGGTGGGACCTAGTCAAGCTGGGTGGTAACCAAAGCCACATGTCTAGAGCTTGTTCAATTACTGATGCTAAATGGATCATAATATTTTAATAAGTGAAAAATCTAGGGGTGCCTGGCTGACTCAGTCAGCAGAGCATGTGGCTCTTGATCTTGGGGTCATGAGTTGAAGCCCCAAATTGGTTGTAGAGTTTACTTAAAAAAGAAAGGAAAAACCAAAAAAGAAAAATCTACTGTGTTCAGTATGCTCTTCAGCAGTGCGCAACTTGGGATTTTGTGCTTCTCAAAGCTTTAAGTGTTCCACGAACTGAAATGTGAGCTGGCTGAGATAATTTTCAAAGTCAGGAAAGTCATAGTACTAGTGACAGAAAACCCTGTGCAGGGACTAACCACCTAGAGAGTCAGTTTTGAGGCCATCCTCATGAACAAAAACCCAAAATAACTTAATATTTCTTCAAAAGAAGGTGCCAAAATGAAGGATGTACATATTTACTTTGTGGGAAAGAAATTTTGTAGGTTTTATTACAAACTGTGTTAAATTTTCTTCCTGTTATTTATGAAATAGCTAAAAGTAAATAAAGTGCTTGTTATAAATGAAGATTTTCATAAAGGTTTATCGTCATGTTAAAAATTTTATTCGTAGCAGGGCGCCTGGGTGGCTCAGTCATTAAGCATCTGACTTCGGCTCAGGTCATGATCCCTGGGTCCTGGGATCGAGCCCCGCATCGGGCTCCCTGGCCGCGGGAAGCCTGCTTCTCCCTCTCCCACTCCCCCTGCTTGTGTTCTCTCTCTCCCTGTGTCTCTCTCTGTCAAATAAATAAATAAAATCTTAAAAAATATATATATATGTAATAGTCTATATTGTGATATATATATATATATAATATATATATTGTGTTCCTGCTCTTGCTGTCTCTCTCTCTGTCAAACAAATAAATAAAATCTTAAAAAAAATTTTTATTCCTAGTGATCATTCTTTCCTGTTAAGCTATTAAGTGTGCCTGGCAATCAGCTGCATTATTTTGTAAGTTCATTGGTTTGGAAGTTATAGCTTTTTTATTCCCCCCATTCTAAGCAATCTTGAATTTATTTTGGAAACTTTGCTTTGGGAGAAGAGAAACTTTTTTTTTCATTTAAGTATCGTTGACACACAATGTTACATTAGTTTCAGATGTACACCATAGTGATTCATGAACTCTTATGCTATTACAAGTGTAGCTACCATCTGTCACTATACAACACCATTGACTATATTCACTATGTTGTACCTTTCATCCCTGTGACTTATTCATTCCATAACTGGAAACCTGTTTCTTCCCCTGCCCTTCCCCCATTTTGCCCATCCTTCTATCCCTTCCCCTCTGGTAGCCACCAATTTGTTCTCTGTATTTATGGGTTTGTTTCTGCTTTTTGTTTGTTTCTTTATTTTTTATTTATTTTTTTTAAGATTTATTTATGTAAGAGAGAGAGAGCATGAGCAGGGGGAAGGGCAGAGGGAGAGGGAAAGAATCTTAAGCAGACTCCCCACTGAGCACAGAACCCAATGCGTAGCTCAGTCTCATGACCCCGAGATCATAACCTGAGCCAAAACCAAGAGTCAGAGGCTTAACTGACTGAGCCACCCAGGTGCCCCTTGTCTGTTTTTTGGATTGCACATATAAGTGAAATCATATTGTATTTGTCTTTATCTGACTTAATGTCACTTAGCATAATATCCTCTAGGCCCATCCATGTTGTTCACACATGGCAAGATCTTATTTTTTATGACTGAGTAATATTCCATTGTAGATATATACCACATCTTTTTTAATGTTAATTTTCTTTTTTTTCCCCAAAAAAACAAGTAAGTTTTTAAAAAACAGCTTTATTGAAGTATAATTGGCATGTAATACACTGAATGTATTTAAGTATAAAATTTGGTTAATTTTGCTTCTCCCTCTGCCTCTGCTCCCCCTGCTTGTGCTCTCGGTCTCTTTCTCTCTGTCAAATAAATAAATAAATAAATAATTTTTTATTTATTTATTTTTTTAATCAGAGAGAGAGTGAGCACAAGCAGGGGGAGTAGCAGGCAGAGGGAGAAGCAGGCTTCCCACTGAGCAAGGAGCCTGATGTGGGGCTCGATCCCAGGACCCCGGGATCATGACCTGAGCCAAAGGCAGACGCTTAACCAGCTGAGCCACCCAGGTGTCCCAATAAATAAAATCTTTTTTAAAAAATGTGGAAGTGCTCAAAAGCTCATGGAGATATTTTAAAATGACACCAGAACCAACTGAAAAGGCTCACAGTGGCTGAATCTGGGACAATTTGGGTATCAAAATGAATAATGATATTGATGGATTATAACCCATTGAATAAAATAAGAATCCATGAGAATGCATAGATATAAATAAATGTATTAATAAATAAATATAGTAAAATCTTTGCCCTAGAGTAGAATTCCAACTAATAAATGTAGAAGGAGTAATGGAATTAGAATTATATTGTGGTTATGTCCTTGTTTTAAGGAAATATTCAATGAAGTGTTTAGAAATAATGGGACATCATGTGTACAATTTACATTCAAGTGGTTCCAAGAAATGATAGAGAATATATGTAATATTTGGGGCACCTGGGTGGCTCAGTCGTTAAGCGTCTGCCTTCGGCTCAGGTCATGATCCCAGGGTCCTGGGATCGAGCCCTGTATCGGGCTCCCTGCTCAGTGGGAAGCCTGCTTCTTCCTCTCCCACTCCCCCTGCTTGTGTTCTCTCTCTCGCTGTGTCTCTCTCTGTCAAATAAATAAATAAAATCTTAAAGAGAGAGAATATATGTAATATTACATATTGTGATATATATATATATATATATATATATATATATATATATAT
>NC_058411.1:72310750-72381399 GCF_002201575.2 Neomonachus schauinslandi | reverse complement strand
CTTTCTTTCTTTCTTTCTTTCTTTCTTTCTTTCTTTCTTTCTTTCTTTCTTTCTTTCTTTCTTTCTTTCTTTCTTTCTTTCTTTCCTTTTAGGTTTTATTGTTTTATTTGAGAGAGAAAGAGACAGCATGAGATGAGGGAAGAGCACAGGGAGAAGGAGAGGCAGACTCCCCGCTGAGCAGGGAGCCCGATGTGGGACTCTGATCCCAAGACCCAGGGATCATGACCTGAGCTGAAGGCAGATGCTTAACTGACTGAGCCACCCAGGTGCCCCGACTCCTCTTCTTTTTCTATATCTAACTCCACCCCATATCTTGAAGGGCTTTCTTTACACACAAGGATGTGGACAGCTTAGTCCACATGTCTACATTCTCTGCAAACAGCCATCCCTTGGCCACCCCTTGGGCCTAGGGTTGGGTACCTAGGTGGGATATCTGTTTCTGGGAAGATGGTCCTTGGAAGAGGTCCATGCAGATCTTAAAAGTGGATCTGGGGACATGTGTGCAGGGAATTCTGGGATCCCATGTACCCAGGGCATGGTCTGGAAGAGGTTCTTAGACTCCAGAGGGCCATGGCCCTTGGCCCTGTGGTTTTCTCACAGGGAGTAGAGTGGGAGCAGGTGGAGGATGGCCAGGGTGGAGCCTTTTAGAGTGCAGGACTCAGAGCAGGGACATTGCTTGCTCGTGTTTCAGGGTGGTTGTGTTTTATATCATTATTGCCCAACATACACTGTATTCATAAAACCATGTCCGTATTTTAGGCTTAAATATATAGTTGCCATACCTCCAGGTAAGCCCTCAACCCCCACCACTGTTTTGCTCCAAAGGGAGCCCAGAAGGCTATTCTCAGCATACTACACTGGTCAACCTGGTTCTGTGATCTGTTTCTGCCTTTGAGACTTTGAAGTAGGCTTTAATGCAAGTCCTGCAAGGGAAAGAAGGATGTTCACACAATCGTAACTCCTTCATTCATTTACCTATTCATTCAACAATTATTTGTTGCATGTCCACTGTATTCCAGGCATCGTGCTAGTGATTGGGAATACAATGGTGAACAAAAGCTTCCTATCTAGCCATTGCCCAGACTTGAAAAATGTTGATACCATTTCCCTACCCAAACAGAACTATTTCTTGGTCTAAGACACACAACTCTCAAGAATATTTCCTTTTCAGGAAGAGTCTCCAGGGTCAGACTAGCTCTCAGATGTTTTTGTCATGTGGTGTGATGGGAGGAAGGTCATGGAGGGAAGGGGAATGTATATTTTTCCCCATTTTCTGAGGTGGCTGGGAGGGAGCAACTATGTTTCCTTAGACATTCTGTTTCTTCATTTGGCCCTGGTCATTGGTCTGTTTTACTTTTAGGAGGAAAGTTAGCCTGGTATTCTTTTTTTCCTATGCCTGTTGGAAAATATTCCTTATAGCCAGGTAACCTTTAGGCAAAACTAGTAATTCAGTAGAGTTTCTCCTCATAATATTCATCTTTTACCCCCTCTTTTAGGTAAATATATGATATTGGATAAGCCATTTATACTCTATGTGCTTTGTCTCCTAATTCATAAAATTGAGATAATTGAAAGGATTGTTGTGAGGATTGTTGTATATGTAAAAATATATCTGAGACCCGAAATAAAAGTGGACGTTGAGAGTGGCATAGCGATCAGATACTTAGGTCACTACTACAGACTCTCTGCCACAAATTCATGTGTTGAGACCTAATCCTTAGTGTAATGGCATTAGCAGGTGGGGCATTTGGGGGGTGATTAAGTCATGAGGGTGGGGTCCTTATGAATGAGACTGGTGCCCTTATTAAAAAGACCTTAGGGGCGCCTGGGTGGCTCAGTTGGTTAAGCGACTGCCTTCAGCTCAGGTCATGATCCTGGAGTCCCGGGATCGAGTCCCGCATCGGGCTCCCTGCTCGGCAGGGAGTCTGCTTCTCCCTCTGATCCTCTTCCCTCTCGTGCTCTCTGTCTCTCATTCTCTCTCTCTCAAATAAATAAATAAAATCTTTAAAAAAAAAAAAAAGACCTTAGAGGGGTGCCTGGGTGGCTCAGTTCATTGAATGTCCAACTCTTGATTTCAGCTCAGGTTGTGATCTCGGGGTCTTGAGATAGAGCATTGCATCGGGATCTGAGCTCAGCAGGGAGTCTGCTTAAGATTCTCTTTCTCCCTCTCCCTCTGCCTGCTGCTCCCCCTGCTTGTGCTCTCTCTCTCAAATAAATAAATAAAATCTTTAAAAAATATATTTATGCATAGATTAAAGACTGAAAAGAGGTACACCCAAATATTATCAATGATGTTTCTGGGGCATGACATTATACATGATTGTTATTTTTTATACTTTTCCATATTCTCCAAATTCTATATTCAGGATTCATTATTTTAATAACCTGAAAAAACTCACTTTAAAAAATTTTTTAAATATCCTCTGGTTGGTGGCTCTTCCTATGGGACACAGTTTTCTATCTTAACCTCAGAACTTTCTAAAATTTGCTTTAACAATGGTTTTAATTTCTACTATAATATATATAACAAACAACGTTAATGCATATGATACACTCCTGTGTTTACTCAGATCTTTTGAAAACAAAAAATGTTTCCCAAAGGAGTGTATATATAATATCAAACATAAGTATTAGCACCATGTATTAGTTTGCTAGGGCTGCCATAACAGAGTACCACAAACTGTGGGGCTTAAGCAACAGAGAGGTATTATCTCATAGCTCTGGAATCTTAAAGTCCAAGATCAAGGTGTTGTCAAGGATGGTTCCTCCTGAGAGCTGTAAGGAAGGATCTGTTCCAGGCTCCTTGCCTTGGCTTGTAGGCAGCGTCTCCTCTCCGTGTCTCTTCACATCGTTTTCCTTTTAGTCGTGTCTGTTTTTGTGTCCAAATTTCCCCTTTTAATAAGAATACAAGTTGTACTGGATTAAAGTCCACACAAATACCTCATTTAACTTGATTCCTTCTGGGGGCATCTGGTTGGCTCAGCATTCAACTCTTGATTGTGGGGTTGTAAGTTTGAGCCTCATGTTGGGTGTAGAGATTACTTAAAAATAAAATCTTAAAAAAAACTTGATTACTTCTCCTGACCTATCTCTAAAAAGGTCACATTCTGAGGTGCTAGGGATTAAGACTCCAACATATCTTTTTTTTTCGGTGAGGAGGGAGGGACACAATAAACCCATAACACCACAACTATTAATGATTACTTTCATTCCAAAGACTGATACATGGGAAAACTTCTGGTCTTTCTTCCTCTAATTGCTTGAAACCCAGTAACATTCTCCCAAGTGAGATAACAGATAGCAACACAGAAATATCAAGATAACATTTGTTGACCTGAACAGTAATATCCTTTTGGTCTTGTGATTTCCTATGTAAACATAATTTACATTTGTATAGAACACTATGGTTTAGAAAGAACCTTCTATGCTCATTTAATTGATCTTTGTAATCTCTCTCAGAGAAATGAAGAGAATAAGTGTTTTGCACAAAATGTGATGTGCAACTAGCAAATTCAGAGAATCGCTTACAATCCAGTTTGTCTAACTCCTCATTCAAGGTTTTTTCCACTGCATAAAATAAACTACAAGCCAAACGGCCTGCTACTGTGTTTAACGAAGAAGTATAATGTTCCATAAGTTGCAGGGTCTGAGACCTACTGACTTTTGGGAAACAGTTCTTCTGTCCAAGTATAGTTACCACTGTTGTAATTAGTTGCCTTTAAAGTGTAAACCTTTTATGCTTTATTTCTGTACAAGGTGTTCTAGCATTTTTAGTTCCCTCATAAATACTTCCTTTCTCCTCTTCTTGCTACCGAGGGCAAGCTGGTTCTTTATTTATTTTTTACTATTTTTTTTTTACGTATTTTTAAAATTTAAATTCAATTAATTAGCATATAATGTACTATTGGTTTCAGAGGTAGAGGTCAGTGATTCATCCATCTTATATAACACCCAGTGCTCATTACATCACGTGCTCTCCTTAATGTCCATCACCCAATTACCCCATTCCCCCACCCTACCTCCCCTCCAGCAACCCTCAGTTTTCCTATGATTAGGAGTCTCTTATGGTTTGTTTCTCTCTCTGATTTCATCTTGTTTTATTTTTTTCTCTCTTCCCCTATGATCCTCTGTTTTGTTTCTTAAATTCCACATATGAGTGAGATCATATGATAATTGTATTTCTCTGATTGACTTAGTTTGCTTAGCATAATACCCTCTAGTTCCATCCATGTCCTTGCAAATGGCAAGATTTCATTTTTTTGATGGCTGAGTAGTAT
Source organism: Neomonachus schauinslandi (assembly GCF_002201575.2). Classification (NCBI taxonomy): domain Eukaryota; kingdom Metazoa; phylum Chordata; class Mammalia; order Carnivora; family Phocidae; genus Neomonachus; species Neomonachus schauinslandi. The sequence continues at coordinate 72,377,122 of NC_058411.1, read as the reverse complement.
TCCATTGTGTGTGTGTGTGTGTGTGTGTGTATGTAGATATATATACCAAGTCTTTTTAAAATTTTATTTATTTATTTATTTGAGAGACAGAGAGAACGTGAGTGAGAGAGAGCACGGCATGGGGGGGGGAGCAGAGAGAGAGGGAGAAGCAGACTCCCCACTGAGCAGGGAGCCTGAAATGGGGCTCAATCCCAGGACCCTGGGATCATGACCTGAGCTGAAGGCAGACGCTTAACCGACTGAGCCACCGAGGCGCCCCCCACATCTTCTTTATCCATTCATCTGTCAATGGACATCTGGGCTCTTTCCATAGTTTGGCTATTGTGGATGTTTCTGCTATAAACATTGGGGTGCAGGTGCCCCTTTGGATCACTACATTTGTATCTTTGGGGTAAATACTCAGTAGTGCAGTTGCTGGATCAAAGGTTAGCTTTATTTTCAACTTTTTGAGGAACCTCCATACTGTTTTCCAGGGTGGCTGCACAAAGGTGGTTATTTATTCCATAACTTGTGATATCTACTCTGTCAAAATGTTATTAGAAGTCATCAGCACTCACTGATCTTTTACTTGGGAAAATGGAGAAACTGTTCACTCAGAATACATTGGGCAATTCTGGACCTAAAAGAGGCACCTCCTAAATATTTTCTAGTGATTTTCCATTCCCATATTACATGAGCAAAGGACTCACAACACATTCATTTGAGTATCTAACATGTTTTGATTATTGCAGTTGGCTGATGCAATTAACATTATGTGTCTTTTGGATTTGTCTCTTTTCCTAAATGGTGTTTTTTTTTGTTGTTTTGTGTGTATATGTGTGTGTGTGTGTTACTATTATTGAATTTATATTGGATATGTCTTGAGGGAAGAGTGAATGACATTTCAAAAAATCATGTATATAATCCTATACAATTACTTTCTACTGGACATGGTACTTTGCATGTGATTCAGATGAAAAGGAAGGGGATGAAGAAATGAGAAGAGTGAGTTGTCCAAGGTCAAAAGGTGGCAGAGCTAGGATTTAGATTTAGGTCTGTCTGATTCTGAACTTGTGTGCCTCTTCTTCCTCACCTCATCCCTCCCTGGTTAGGTGGATGATTCTACCTCAAATGTCCTACTCTCCCTGGTCAGTAGGGATTAGTGAGGGAGCTGGTCCCCTGTTTTACATTTGTTAAGTGAAGACTGAGAAGCAGATGTTAAATGTGGATTTAGATTATAAAAGGACACTAGGGTGTCAGGAGATGAAATGTCCAGTTCAGATGGGCTCATGTGCTCTTTTGTGGAAGAAGATTAGCGTTCTCTGTTCATCTGGCTGGATAAGACCAATGGGGAAGATTTCCAGGCATATAGTACCAGGTCAGGGGGGTTAATCTCAGCTTTATGAATATCAGACTCACTATAGTCAATGACCACCTTCTGAGACTGTGGAAAAGTGATGGGGAATAAGGAGCCCAGTGGAATCTACCCTCTGATGTATTTGCTTCATTCAGACCAAATCTATAAGGAGTTATACCTTAGCAAAGATCTAAAAAGAAATCCAAGTTGTGGATTTCACAAATGCTGTTGTGCTGGAAGTTTTTACTTTTTTTTTTCTTTTTTAAGATTTTATTTATTTATTTGAGACAGAGAGAGAGAGATAGAATGAGCAGGGGAAGGGGCAGAGGGAGAAGAAGCAAGGAGCCCAACACAGGGCTCAATCCCAGGACCCTGAGATCATGACCTGAGCCAAAGGCAGACGCTTAACCGACTGAGTCACCCAGGCACCCCTGCAAACTTTTACCTTTTATTCTTCCTGAGTGCTCAGTTGAACCTTGAGGGGAAGCTCATTCTGAGGAGGTGCTGCCCCTGCTTTTGGCTTGCTGCTGGGGACAGCCCCGGGTGACAGCTGACAGGGTGGGCTCTGGCTATTGCTACTGTACCTCTTTCCCAGTTTGTATCCCAGTCCAGGCTCAGACTCCACAACAGAGCCTAGACCTTAGGTCTTTGTTTATACCTAGAATATGAGGCAGGTGACAAGAGTGACTGTGCTCCTGATCTTGGGTGAGTTAACTTTGGGATTAAGAGAAACTGAGATGTGGCCTGGTCTGGGGTCTGGAATCTTGCCTGCTAACATCGCTCTTTACCCAGCATGTCGAGGGCTGGCTGTGGGGTCCTATATTTCTCTAGGTAGAAGATTACCATTTATGCACCGGGTGTCTCAGGGCACTAAAGATGTTCTGGGTTACTGAGCCCTGGGTCCCTTCAGGGGAGAGAGATATTAGACCTGTTACTTTTGTACACATGTTGCTGGGTTTCTCAAAATAAATATTTGAAAAATTTTGTCCTGAAACACGAATGAGAAGTAAATGGTATGTGCCTATATACGGTGGGCGTAGGGGTGGATTTGACTGTGAGAGAGAACCTGGAGGGTGCCGAGTTGGACCTTCAATTCACCTCAGTTTCAGGATAGGAGCTAGTGTTCTGTTTTTATTCCCTTTACAGGTACTTAGAGCCTTGCTAATATCACCCAGCCCATATTCATTGACTCATATGAAGGACAAGAAGCGAACGTACCTGTAACCACACCAACATCACTATAAATGAGTATATCTGCTGGTACCGAGATTTTCCCAACCAGTGACTACGATTTATTATTCAAGGATTTAAGACAAATGTGGCAACTGAAGGGGCATCTCTGTTTATCCCTGGGGACAGGAGGTTCAGCACCCCGAGCCTGCCCTGGGCTGCCCTGAGGGGCACCGCTGTGTATTCCTGCTCCATGAGTGACACACAGTGAGACAAATGGGGCAGCACTTGTGCTCTATCCCCCTCTGGGGTGGGAGACACAGCTGCGGGGGAAGCCCAAAAGTAGTGCCTTCTAAAATGTTTATTTTATTGGGGTGCCTGGGTGGTTCAGTCGGTTAAGCATCTGCCTTCAGTTCAGGTCATGATCTCAGGGTCCTGGGTTCGAGCCCCTCATCGGGCTCCCTGCTCAGCAGAGAGCCTGCTTCTCCTTCTCCCTCTGCTGCTCCCCGGCTTGTGCTCTCTCTCTCTCCCTCTTTCTCTCTGTCAAATAAATAAATACAATCTTTAAAAAATGTTTATTTTATTTTATTATTTTCAGAAGGCATTAGCAAATCCATGTATCATTTTATTATTTAAAGACATTTAGACTTACTTATTTTTTAAATAGATATCCCATTTACATGGTCAAAAATTCAAAAAGTGTAAAAGGGAATAGCGTGCAGTGTCTTCATCCCGCCATTGTCCCTGAGCTGCTCAAGCATACAGAATAAGGCAATCTATGGTATTTATACTACTGTTGCTTGGCTTACTGGTGCCCTTCCGTTTCTTACACACACACACTCACACGCGCGTATGCACTATGCACACACCACTACATACCCTTACACGAACACTGCACACAACATGGATGACATGCTTCTTGGCTTTTGAAAAACTTAGCCTCTGTCAAATTATTATATATAGTCATACAAATTGTGCACACTTCCTTGGCCATTTTGAAGCATCTATGAGAAGGTTTCCAAGTCTCCTCTGTGTTTAGATCTCTCCCTCTCTTTGTTGCTCCTCTCTCTCTTCTTTTGTCTCACTCTCCTGGTGTGGGTTGCATGGCAAAGAGAATGGAGATGATGGGAGAGGAGGGGATGGGGAGAGTTTTAAAATTCTGATTGGTATGATGGACTATTTTTATAATATATGAGGCAGAAACGGAGATTGTGAGTCATGATCACTTTCCAGAGTTGGGTCCTTTGGGGGTCAAAGGGAGACAGGAATACTTACAAAGTTCCTGGGAATCTTGTTAGTGTTCCTGTGGCTTCATCAGGACTGTAAGGATATTATTATTGTTGTTGTTGTTACTATTATTATTTTGGTGGGGGGTTGTCTCTGATTTTGACAACGGGGACAGCAATATTTGATGGCATTTTCTATTGAGACTGATAGACCATCGGATTGGAGAGTGTTTCCATCTAGCTCATCTTAGGGTTTGGTGGAGAAGTAGTATTATGGGAAAACAAAAGTTACAGAGCATTAGAGCCCATAAACTCATCTCTGTTGGCTGACATCTTTCTAAACAGGGGTGAGGAGCCTGCTGAAGGTGAAGCAGCGTCCTGGGTCACTGAATGCTCAGGATATAGGCAGCCTTTCTCTCAAGTGCACTTAAGAAGACCATGATTCCCTGTACTACATGTGATATAGATAATATCCTGGAAAAAGCCCAGAGTTTCTGGTTCCCATAATCTCACATGGAGTAAATGAGGAAAGGAGATTCACAGCATTTGAACAAAGACAAGAAACACACCTCCCTGCACATCACAGATTTGAAGCCTGGAGACTCAGACACTTATGTCTGTGTAGCAGATTTACAGTGACGCCTAAGTCCCTGGAGCCTCCACCCAAACCAGCAGCAGAGAGTCCAGCCACACCCCTGACTTGAGACTTGAGAGGGTGGGGTAGAGGGGAATCTCTGTAATGTTTCTTATGAAAGTAGATATCCATATCATAGCTGAGAGGCCATGTGTGATTATCTAAGGAAGACATTAGACTATTCTGTGGATCACTGATCCATGAAAGGAAATTATAGGTGGAATCTGGCCCAGAAAAATCTTCAAAAATTTTTCTATCTGCGTTGGTGTTTCATCTCACTCTTGTTCATGGGATCTCAGCTGGGTGATGCCTTGGTTGTAGTTAGGAGGCAAAGAGCCCTGTCTTGGAGATAGAGGGGCCAGGAGTATGGTCCATGTTCTTTCAAGGAGTCACTGACTATGAGCAATCACCACGGTTAGGTTGAATTTTAAGTTCTAGTTTTATAAACTGCATGTTGAACACTTTGAAATAATAGCCACTGAGGGGTGGTAGAAAGAGCGGTGGGATTAGAAACAGTGAATTCGAATTCCAGTTGTATTTCATCTTTGCTACTTGCCCTCGGGTAACAAAACAGAGTGGAAAACGAATAAGCTGTGGAGGTAGGCATTCCTGGGGTTGAATCTCAGATGTTACTCTTTGGTCAAACACTTTATGGTATCTGAGCTTCAATACCTCCTCTATAAAATGGAGATCATAATACTATCTTCCAGGGTTATTATGAGGTTAAAATAATACCACACAAGGGGTGCCTGGGTGGCTCAGTCGGTTAAGCATCCAATTCTTGATTTTGCTTTAGGTCATGATCTCAGGGTCCTGGGATGAGCCCCATGTTGGGCTCCATGCTCAGCATGGAGTCTGCTTGAGGTTCTCTCCCTCCCCCTCTCTTTTCCTCTCCCCTGCTCATGTGTGCACTCTCAAATAAGTAAGTAAGTAAATAAATAAATAAAATCTTTAAAATAAAAATAATATCACATTGAAGGTCCTGCACTTAATCAATACCTGCCAGACTAATGTTACCAATATCCCGTATTATCATTTCTGTCTAATGAGGTTATAAAACCTGATCTGCCAACCCTATAAAACTGGAGGATGACATAAAATCTTGTGGGTTCAGACTCTTCATAAATTGAAGAAGACCTAAAGAAATATAAGAACTTTTTGGGGGAGATAAAACTCTTGGTCTTGTTATCTCTGACTAAAAAAACAAACAAACAAAAAATCAATAAATTGAATAGCTGTTTCTCTGTAGAAAGATCACATGACTTTCTTGTGAAATGATCCCCAGGGCATGGCTTTCAAAATTCAAGTAGATAAATGATGGCTCATGGAATGATTGGTGACTGGACTCCCAGGATGGATGGGTAACTCTCTGCCTCCAGGCTGAAGACAGTCTGTGTAAATAAATGATTATGTTCAGACCTTTGTATAATTACAGAGACCAGGATGAGTTTTTGTCTGGGTTTCCGGCAGTCAGTAGTTTATCAAAATACACAACCCTGTTCTGATTTAGTATTACAACTTCCATCATAGTGAGCAGAGCAGAAGTATTCATTAAGCACTCATGAGAGCAGGGCTCCAGCTTAGGTCTCATCACTGCACTAAGCACATTACAGGCACGCAGCATGCCTTACTCAGATGCGTTTCCAGACTCACATGTGCACACACACAATTTCTCCCCAGCCTTCTCAGGGGTTCTGGTTTCTGGTGCTATTCCACTTAGCTTGGAGGAGACAATATTCCCTTTCTTAGGAGGAAGACAGAGGAAATGCCCCAGAGCCCTATCTATGAATACTTTTCAAAGAATTCTCTCTTCCTTTCTACATCTCTCAACTTCGATTATAGGCTGGAGGCAGGTGAGGGCTTAGGGTTTCAGGACAAATTAGTCACTCCTACCAAGTCTCATTGGTTGTGCCTAACTTCTTAACTTAGATTTTATAGAAATTTATCCATACTGACCCAAGCTTTAGATGAAATGATGAAAAACAAGAAAACTCACTGCTTAATTAAATTTAGTTACTATCCCTTTGTTCCCCACAATGATAGCAGACATTGCAGCTCATTTATATTATATTTGATGGCTATATTACTCTTTACTTCTGTTTTTTAAATAAGATCCATAGCCTCTACCTACTGGTCCAGCATGTTAGTCGGTGTGTTCATTACTCTCTCTGTAAGGCAACGTACAGAGAACATTTCCTACTCTAGACAGCCAATGTTGGGGCGCCTGGCTGGCTCAGTTGGTAGAGTATGGGACTCTTGATCTCTGGGTTGTAAGTTTGAGCTCCATGTTGGGTGTAGAGATTACTTAAAAAAAAAAGCCAATGTCATAGCCAAAAAAAAAAAAAAAAATTCCTAGCATCATTAATTGGTTTTTCTTTTTCTAAATTCTCTAAGTTATGTAAAATAATTTCACATTTATATCACCCTTTTCTTGTACATTTTCCCCTCTGCAGTTTTTAATCACCTTTATTTTTACTTTTGTGGAAAAGAACAACATACTTTCATTTTCTCATTTTTAAATATTCTTTTAATTACTTATCTACTGAGAAGAACCTACCTTCTTTTTTTTTTTACTTTTTTAACTTTTGTTGGCTTAAAGTTCCCAGTTCTTGATTATGGATTCTGCCTGTTCCTTTCTGAATCCCTCTCTAATGATGCGTGAAATAGCAAGGGACAGGACAAAGCTTACTAGAAGAACTACCTCTGTTTGGCCTCCAGAGGGCGATGTTGCACAAACTAGAATTAGAGTTGAAGACCAGCATCATTCCTTTAGCTCCTCCTTCCCAGAGCTGACTGACGAGTCCAGAGGGAGCCAGCCCTTTGCAGACAGTGACATAAGAAGAACTTAGAAGTCAGATTTGTCAAGGAAGAGACTCTTCCAAACTCTCTGGAACGTGCTTATGCAAGATTCTGGAGCACTGACCATACACATTCTTCCTTGTTCCAAGGGTGCTGTGAACTCAGCCACATCCCTTCCTGCTCAGGGAGGATCTTCAAAAAGGATCCTACAGCTTCTTCATTGCTCAACCATGACCTTGGCTCCTGTCTCAGTGCTTATGATACTTTTTTCCCTGGGTGAGTAAAATTCAATTTCATCCAAGAACTGTACTACGACTGCTCTGAATAGAGACAACTCCTCTTAATAGGTAAGTCTGTTCTGGTCTCACTGACTCAGGATTGATGTTTCAGGAGGAACCAGAGCCCAGTCGGTGACCCAGCCTGATGCCCACGTCACTGTCTCTGAAGAAGCTGCTTTGGAGCTGAGGTGCAACTACTCATCTGTTGTTCAACCGTATCTCTACTGGTACGTGCAGTATCCCAACCAAGGCCTCCAGCTTCTCCTCCAGTACTTTTCAGGGGACACTCTGGTTAAAGGCATCAAAGGTTTCGAGGCTGAATTTAGGAAGACTGAAACCTCCTTCCACCTGAGGAAACCCTCAGCCCGTGGGGGCGACGCGGCCAAGTACTTCTGTGCTGTGAGTGACACAGTGCCTGGGACTGCAGGGGGAGCTGAACACTAAACTGCTTAGCCCTTGTGCAGACATGGTAATAATTTTCAAAGAATCAGGATTCATGATGCGAGGACAATTCATGAGAAAAACACAATGGCTCCAACAGACTGGAGACTGGAACTTCCTCAGAGAATCACTTCAGGTGGGACAGTGTCAGGGACGGGTTTTGTGTGGGGATTGCCATCTGACCTGTGACCAGACAAGAGAGTACCATGACAGTCTATCTGATGGTTTTAATCCATTAGGGGGCACTCTAGGCTTCCCCCTAACTGAGCAACTTTCCTTAAGATCCTAGATAATTCCATCTGTGTGTGTGAATATTTGGAAAACTGAATGGAAAGATGAAGGTTAACATTAGAGGAAGGGACTGAGGAAAATGTGATAAAATAAAATATAAGTTTCTGTCATTTACTCAGCTCTTCCACTTTAATATAATCTCAAAGAGATGGAGCTCTAATCTCCATAAATCCATCAATGGATCAGGTTGAGGGGGGCCTGGACTGTGCTAATAGGACAGAGATGATTCCTGGAGCACAGTCGAGAGTAGGAATCTGTTAGAGCCAAGTGGGCTGGAGGTTCCAGTAGAAAACATATATATTTTACTTTTTTTCTTAATTTTTATAACGAAACATTTTTAAAACACATTTCTACTCCACTGACTTAGAAATTACTCCAATACCACTGATAAAATTTCTTCTTCCGTATCTCCTCTGAGATAAAGAAATGAGGGAACTGAGGAATAAAAGTAGAGAGAGGAGAAAAGGGAGAGATGTAAGGAAAGATGGGGAGGAAAAGGAGAAACGCTTTGTTTGAACTGCAAAATGTGGCCCTCACCTCATGGTTCACAGAGTGGAATCAGCCGTGTGGGTCTCACGATGTGAAGGGAAAGGGTTGGGTGGGAAGAGAGGGGGCTGTGAATAAGACCAAGGTGGCCATCCTATACTTGTCCTAGTTCTTTTACTACCAATTGAAGTCTTATTGTAGGACATATACTATGTTTAGGTATAAACACAAATCTATATTTTCTAGATTTACAAAATGATTTAAATTTCTTTCATTTGTATTTACTTATCTAACAAAGGGGATTAACTAGAATTAGAGTTGATGTGTACTGTGAAACAGTTTTCCTTTGTTAGATATTCCTTATAAATAAATTCTCACATTCTCTGTTAAACTACATGTGTTTATTCTTCTTTAGAAAGCAGCCTCCCTGCAATTATGATCTTCCAGGATGTACTGACTTGACGAGGTCCCTATTTCTGTCTGAGTTGTCATCTCACTTTTCTTACCCTCTGTTCAGACTTTCTATACCTAAAACAGTTCTGAAAAACAAAACAGAAAGACTGGGAAAGTTGGATATCTTCCTTTAGTGCCTCCTCTGCCCAGTCCAGCCTGAATCCTCCACCCCCAACACACCCACACCCCCGAGAAACCTTACCCACTCGGCCAGGGCTGGGCCATCATGGGTGGAGTTTCCTGTTAAGAAGCAAAATGACAAAGCTCAAGCGTGAGTGTCATTGGTGCTCAGTGGTTCTGGTGGAACGGACTGACTGTAACAACACAATTTCTCTGGACCCAAGACTCTAACCTCTGCACAGTAGGGGTGTCGGTAACTAAACAACTACACAAGGAATCATGAAGAGACGCTGGGGAGCTCTGCTGGGGCTCCTGTGGGTCCATGTTTGCTGTGAGTGGGGGCTGGGAGTGGTCCACAGCCCACAGTGGTGGGGGGAGCTGACACTGAGCTCCTAGATGTTCTTACATCCTCAGGGGTGTGTCTCCGGATACTTTACAGTTTTGAAAACTGCATCAGTGACTCCCCAGTGATATCATTGTTTTTCTCTTTCCTAACAGGGGTGAGAGGGATGGAGGTGGAGCAGAGCCCTTCAGCCCTGAGCCTCCAGGAGGGAGCCAGCTCCACTCTGAAGTGCAATTTTTCCCAAACTGCGAGCAGCCTGCAGTGGTTCCGACAGAACCCCTGGGGTGGTGGCCTCACTTGGCTGTTTTACATAAACATAGCTTCGGGGATGAAGCAGAGTGGAAGGCTAAACTGCACAGTGAATGCTAAGGAACGGTCCAGCACCCTCCACATCACGGCCTCCCAACTGGAAGACTCAGCCACCTACCTGTGTGCGGCGCAGGCACAGTGCTCCCTGGTGATGTGCAGCCTGCACCCAAACTGCAGCTGGGCCTGCACCCCAGCTCTTCCACCAGGAGGCCTTGCAGAGCAGAGCACATTATTCATTTGGTCAGTCTTTTCATTCTCTCTATAATTATAAACCTCGACTCCTAGCATGGAGCTCTCACAGATTCTAAAAACAATGGCAAGATTCAACCCACGTTTAAGGAAACAGTGGAAACGTCCAACTCAGGGTCAAAGCTAGATCTTCGAGGAGCAGAGGCTAAATAGGTTACTGTGGTGTGAACCCCACCCATGTTGTGTGCTGCTGGTACAACTCACCTGTACATACGAACTCATAGCTCAGCTTTTAAGAAGGGTAAAGACGAGCCTGGTCTTACTTGGCCGTGCTTATGCTCGTGACTTTTAGTGCCTGGAGGTCCTGAGTAACAAATATAATAGCAAAGTAGATAATGTTTAGATAACACCATGTGTAGTGAGCATCGTACATCTTTAATATCATGTCATCTCCTTGACTCCTTATAATGCAGATGCTGTGTTGTCCCCACCCCCATTTTTTACAACAGGTGTAAGAAGCTTAAGAAATAAAAAGGTAAATGACTTCAAACAGCCAAGTCCCTAGTCCGCAGACCCACTCTTGGAAGAGGAGCAATCTGACTTCAGATCCCACGTTCTTAATCCCTACACTCTGACTACCTTCTCAGAAACTTACAAATCAAATTATTTACAGTGATAAATAGGATGTTTTCATAAAAGTCAATGAATAAAGAAGCATATTTTGACAATTTCTCACTAGTGACATCTAAGGGAAAGCTAGTTTGAGGTCCCCTATGAAAGGAGGACTCACCTATCGTCCTAAAGTCTACAGAAGCACCCACTGCCACCCCAGAAGGTCTCAGTGACCCAGACAGCAGAGGCCAGAAGACAAATGAGACCAGGGTCATCCCATGAGTCAACCCTGGGCCTACCAGGCCCTACCAGGCCACCGGGGATCTGTTTTCTTCTAAGAGAGAAGTAGTCGAAATTATTTCATTTGAAGATCATACAAATGTGCATTCACTCAACAAATATTTATTCTGTGGTGTGATATGACAGGCACTGTATGGAGGTTGAAGATATCTAATTCCATAGTACAGACAAGTTTCCTGTATGTATGGAATTTTTATTCTACTGTGGGGAGATAAGACAAGGAAACAATTGAATAAATGACTTCAAAATATAAGTGATATTAAGAAAATAAAACAGGGCACCTGTGTGGCTCAGTCAGTTAAGCAGCTGCCTTTGGGTCAGGTCATGATTCCAGAATCCCAGGATTGGATCTGGGATCCCCGCTCAGTGGGGAATCTGCTTCTCCCTCTGACCCTTCCCTCTCTCATGCTTTCTCTCTCTCTCTCTCAAATAAATAAATAAAATCTTAAAAAAAACATTAAAAAAAGAAAATAAAGGAAAGTAATGTGAAAAAGAAGCATAGTGATCATGGAGCTCTCTGGAGTGATGACATTTGAACTGTCTTCAATGACAAAAATGGCAAAAACAAGGTGCTAAAACCTGGGAGAAGGAAGAGTTTTCAAACGCAACAATGGCCATTAGGCAGAAGAAATTTGATATATTTGTGAAAGAAGGCTGATGTTCCCAGAAGGTAGTGAGGGGGAGAGTGGTAGGTGATATGTCAAAGAGGTAGTTAGGGGCCCGATCATATGTGACCTTATACCATTATGGTTAGGTTCATATATTATTCTATATGGAGTGGGAAGCATTTGAAGGGATTTATTTATTTATTTATTTATTTTTAAGATTTTATTTATTTATTTGACAGAGAGAGACACAGCAAAAGAGGGAACACAATCAGAGGGAGTGGGAGAGGGAGAAGCAGGCTTCCCACAGAGCAGGGAGCCCGATGCGGGGCTCAATCCCAGGACCTTGGGATCATGACCTGAGCCAAAGGTAGATGCTTAATGACTGAGCCACCCAGGTGCCCCCATTTGAAGGGTTTTAAATAGGTGTTCTTTTTTTTTTTTAAGATTTTATTTATTTATTTGACAGAGAGACACAGCGAGAGAGGGAACACAAGCAGGGGGAGTGGGAGAGGGAGAAGCAGGCTTCCCGCGGAGCAGGGAGCCCGAGGCGGGGCTCGATCCCAGGACCCTGGGATCATGACCTGAGCCAAAGGCAGACGCTTAATAACTGAGCCACCCAGGTGCCCCCATTTGAAGGGTTTTAAATAGGTTTTTTTTTTTTTTAAGATTTTATTTATTTATTTGACAGACACACAGTGAGAGAGGGAACACAAGCAGGGGGAGTGGGAGAGGGAGAAGCAGACTTCCCGCCGAGCAGGGAGCCCGATGTGGGGCTCAATCCCAGGTCCCTGGGATCATGACCTGAGCCGAAGGCAGACGCTTAACGACTGAGCCACCCAGGTGCCCCTTAAATAGGTGTTCTAATCTAATTTATATTTCAGAAGGATCGCAGTCCATACTCGGAGGAATGGCTCATGGGGGAAGTGTGGGGCAAGACTATGGCACAAAGACAGGAAGAGCTTCCAAGACCCAGTGAAACCTGATGGAGGCCAAGTTCTGGGAGGGTTCCTATAATACAGTCACATTTTCTTTATGTGAAGATTTCAGAAGTAAACTATTTTAACAGCAGGTGGTTAAAACCAGTCTTCTCCCATACTAACTACCCCTCTGTCAGGCTTTCCCTTGTTTTAGGTGGTGTTGGAGTGGCTTCAGACATTTTTGGGAATCTGGCTGAGGTGAGATTGAGTTGAGGACACATTTAGTTTACATTGAGATATATTTACGTGATTTATAGTGATTTCTGTGCATAGTTAAGTTTCTGCTAGCCATTCCTAGTGTAGGAATTGCTTCCAAGACTATTCCTTCCACTTACTGTGTCCACTCACCCAGCATTAGAATGTGAAACTGCACAAAACTAGCTTGGACATGTTCTGTGGCCCTCAGTACTTAAGTATGTGGGTAGAAGAAGAGAATCAAGATTTGAGATATTCAGAGTTTTGTCTTATAATTAAGTAATTTGCCTGTTCTAGGTACCTATCAGTGGAATGAATCATATGATGTTTGTCCTTCTGTGTCTGGCTTACTTCATTGTGGCCTATTTTCCAGGTTCATCCATGTTGTAGCATGTCTCAGTATTTCATTCCTTTTTAAGGCTGAATGATGTTCCATTTAGAGATATACCACATTGTGTTTATCCATTTGTCAGTTGATGGACATTTGGGTTATTTCCGCCATTTAGCTATGATGAATAATGCTGCTATGAACATTCATGTACAAGTTTTTGTAAAAATATCGTTTTGAATCTGAGACTTGAAGAATAAGAAAGAAATAGGCAAAGTTAGCTAATTTGTGGGAGTCAGGATCAGAAGTATAAGATAGTATAAGATAGGAGAAGTATTCTGGGGCCAGATATTGCAGATCTTTGAAAGGAGTATAGATTTTATTCCAAGTATAATGTCAGAGCCATTGACTGAATAAGAGCTCCACGTCGACATGATCTAGTTCGTGTTTCAGTACTGTCTTTCTTGCTGCTATGTAGTGAGTGGGTTGTAGAGGGCAGAACTAGTAAGGAAACCAGTTAGAAGACTATTGCCAACAGTTCAGGTGAGGGTGGATAATAGCCTGATTAAGGTTATGGCGGTGAATATTGAAATTTGTGACTGCATTCAAGATGTATTTACTGGTGATTGCCAGATGGCAGACGGTGGGGGAGGGGCAACATGGGGGAAGGGGAGTGGGAAATACAGGCTTCCAGTTATGGAATGAATAAGTCACGGGAATAAAAGGTACAGCACAAGGAATATAGTCAATGGTATTGTAATAGCGTTGTATGGTGACAGATGGTAGATACGCCTGTGGCAAGCAGAGCATAATGTTTAAACTAGTCAAATCACTATGTTGTACACCTGAAACTAATGTAACACTGTGTGTCAACTACACTAAAAAAAATGAGTAAAAATGATGTATTTATCTCTTCCATCTGGTTTTTAAAAAATTGAGATATAATTGACAGATAACATTGTGTAAGTTTAAGGTGTACAGTGTTTTGATTTGATATATTTATATATTGCAATAGGATTACCACCATAGCCTTAACTAAGAGCTCTGTCATGTCACATAATTATCATTTCTTTTTTTGTGGTGAGTACAATGAAGATCTAGCCTCTTAGCAGTTTTGAAGTTAATAATACAGTATTATTGACTATAATCACTATGCTGTTTATTAGTTCTCCAGGACTTATTTATCTACTAGTTGCAGGTTTGTACCCTTAAACAAAATCTCCCCAATTCCCTAACTGCCAGCTCCTGGTAAGCACCATTCAACTCTTTTTTTATGAGTTTGGCTTTTTAGATTACACATATGAGTAATATCATACAGCATTTGTCTTTCTCTGTCTGACATATTACACTTAGCATAATGCCCTCAAAGTGCCACCCAGGTAACAAATGGCAGGATGTCCTTCCATCTCATGGGTGAATGATATTCCATTGTATAGTATATATACCACATCTTCTTTTTTATTTTAAAGATTTTATTTTTTTTAAGAGAGAGAGAGAGAGTTGGGGGAGGGGCTGAGGGAGAGGGACAAGCAAACTCCGTGGTGAGCACAGAGCTCCACGCAGGGCTCAATCCCACAACCCTGAATCATGACCTGAGCCAAAATCAAGAGTCAGATGATTAGCCGACTAAGCCACCCAGGTGCCCCTATATACCGCATCTTCTTTATGCATTTATCCATTGGCATTTTCCTGATTTTAAGTAGACTAAGCTTGTTGAAAAAATGTGGGAAACGTAACTTCTTCAAATTTATTTAAAAGTGACTCAATACTGTGCTGAAAAGTTGCAATGGAATTCTGAACCCTACCTTTTCACTATGCTTTCTGCTAATCCACATAACTTCTGATTGAAAACACACTCAGAACTTAATTTATTTAACCTATTGCTGTTTTGTGTGTTCATCTCCCACAGATACAGGAGAAAAGAGGATTGGACCAGCTAGTTTACCAGTTGGGGACCCGACCACAAGATGGCGAAGCATCTCTGCTGATGCAGATTATGCGAAAGGGTCCTTTTGGTTGACTGTCAGAGTAAGCTAAAGACAGAAGCAGATGCCTGTGTAGACAGTTTAAGAAACCACTGTGCTTTGGAGGAAAGGAAGAGATAACCTGGTAACAGAAGTAGCTTTCCTGGCTGAAGATTGCAGGTCCCAGTCGGAAGAAAAATGAAGACTCTTATTGGAACTTTGTTCCTGTTCTTGTGGATGCAGCTGGACTGTGAGTGGAAAGCTTTTGGGAACAGGCTGTCTTAGTATTAGAAGTCTGAAAGGGGGACTGGCTTTTTCCAGACTTCTGAAGTTGCTGCAGCAAAAAAGAAATGCAAACTCTGGAGAATGATGACCTGATGATGTTGTCTGTCTTTTCTTTTTGCGCAGGGATGAGTAAAGGAGAAGAGGTACAGCAGCACCCTTCTTTCCTGACCATCTGGGAGGGAGACAGCTTTGTTATCAACTGCACGTACACAGACAGTGCCTCGGACTACTTCTTTTGGTACAAGCAAGAACCTGGAAAAGGCCTCCAGTTGCTTATATATACTCTTTCAAATGTGGTCAAGAAACAAGAACAAAGACTCACCGTCCTACTTAATAAGAAGGATAAACACCTTTCCCTGCATGACACAGCCACCCACCCTGGGGACTCAGCCACCTACTTCTGTGCAACAAGGGCACAGTGGTCCCCAGGCACCTGCAGCTTGTCCCTAAACCTAAGACTGGGGTGGAAGCCCCACTTTTTTTCCTTTGTCACAAGACTTCAAGTCAGAGATTTTGCCATATTCCATCTTAAATATATAAGCATTCTTTTTTAAAAAAAATATATAAACATTCTAAATGATCTTAAAGAAGGTCAGTTTCAAAATGACCCAGTAAGTGTCAGAACATTTGGAATGAGTAAGGGGAGTTAATGATTTCTTAGTTAAATATCTGGGCTTTAAGGTTGACTTTATGGGTACTGTTCAAAGTTCTCCTTTACCAAGGACATCCTGGTGTCAATGTCCGGGAGTATACTTTTTGATGGAAAGATTTTTACCTTTTAATAATAGCATTTATTAACTTTTTCTGACTATAAAGTACTAACTCCACATTATAGGAGGAAAACCAAAAGTATATATAAAATAGAAAGTTCAAACATAATGCTATTAACCAGATAAATCATGGCTAACATCTGGTATACCTTCTTCATTAAACTCTTGTTAAAGATTAGAAGCACACAAACTGGTATTTGGACTTACTTCCACTCAACATTATATCATAACCTGAACATTCACATTGGTCAAATCTTATGAAATTGAACTTTTAATGGTTTTATGAGTGATTTTAGGTCACCATTTTATTTTTTCTTTAATCATTCCCTTATATTTGTGGGAATGATTAAATATTTTTCTTGACTCAGATGTTAACCTTTAAATAGATAGCTTTTTATAGGTGGTAGCCAATAATAATAATACCAGTACCAATAATAGTAATAACTAGTACAAAGACAGCGGAAAAGCAAGGAATGGACTTGAATAAGAAAGATTTTGAATAAAACAAAAGAGGAATTCTAAATTAATAGGGAAGAACAGGATTATCCTTAAATTATGTTGTATCAATTGTTCAGATCAGAACTTCTCATACTTTCTCCTGAAGGATCCCTACAGAAGAGGAAGACCAAACATGACCTTTTCCCTCCTTTTTTTTTTTTTTAAGATTTTATTTATTTGACAGACAGAGAGAGAGAGAGAACAAGCTGGGGGAGCAGCAGGCAGAGGGAGAAGCAGGAGCCCAAAGTGGGGCTTGATCCCAGGACCTGGGATCATGAACTGAGTGGAAAGCAGACGCTTAACTGACTGAGCCACCCAGGCGCCCCTGACTTTTTCCTTCTTGAAATCTGGATGTGAGGGCACAGTCGCCCAAAGTAGTCTGGCGAAAGTACAAAAGTCCCATGTTTACTTTAAAATTTTTGAGTATCATTTTTATTTTACTGCATTATATATCCATATTAATTTTAGTGCAACATAATCTTGTAAATAATTTACATATTCTCCAATTTTTCAGTAATAAAAGTGCTCCCAGATGATGCATATTTATTACATGTTTTGTCTTGAGGGCAAGAGTACTCTAACTTGAGAAGCACGAAGTTGACTATTTGAAAACAAAAAGTGTTGCAAAATCAGTAGGCAATCAATAAATATTGGTTGAACAAATAAATGAAGTACCTCACATGATGAAATAAATTCCAGAGAGATTAAAGTAATTAAATCACAAAGTTATTAGTAAAAAATGTAAATGCATGTTAGTCAACAAACCGAAGGGAGAAAAATTTTCTAAACTTAAGAACAATGGAAGAAATCAAGGGGAAAAAATACTTCTATTTTGATTTGATTACTTAGAAGAATACTTCTATTTGATCTATTTATTTGATTACATAAATATTAAAAAACTAATTTATTATATGTAAAAATGACCAAAATTATATTCAAACTACAGTTTACTGTTAATTTGCTGCTAATCTCACAACAGATTAATAATTCTTCTGCATTATTTTTAAATGCTTAAAAAGGAAAACATTAATATCGAAATAGGTAAATATACAGAAGACGTGATGAGGGAGTTTGCACAGGAAAAAAATAACATGGTTCAAAACACATGGACAATGTTTAAACCCACTGGTATTAAAAATGTATAGAAATAACTTAAAAAACCATGAGGGAGTTGTAGGGATAACTTAACAGCAATTTAAAGACAGAATTTGAGTAGGATGCTGTGAAATAAACATACACTAGTGGGAGAGTAACTTTGTAAGCTATTTTGGAAAGTAATTAAAAAACATGACTTGAAATCTAAAAACAGATTAATTTCCTTGTAATTTTTCCCCTGGAAAATCTGTCTTCAGGAAGACCCTCCATGCATATGAAAATAATTATTCACAAAGATATTTGGGAAGTTATTTATATTACCCCAAAACTGAAAACCAAAATGTCTAATCTTAAAGGGAAGGGCTTGGGGTGTCTGGGTTGCTCAGTCTGTTAAGCGTCTGACTCTTGCTTTCTGCTCAGGTCATGATCTCAGGGTCCTGGGATCGAGCCTCATGTTGGGCTTCTTGCTCAGCCAGGAGTCTGCTTGTGGATTCTCTGTTTCCCTCTCCCTCTGCTCCTCCTCCTGCTCTTTCTCTCTCTTTCTCAAATAAATAAATAAAAAACTTAAAAAAAAAAAAAAGGGAAGGGCTTAGTCACCCAAATGGAATATTATATAGCAAATAAATGGTATTTATAAAGAGAATCTATAATGGTTGTCAAGATATGAACTGGTGTGATTGCTACTTAATATTGCTATGTAGGGAAAACAGGAACAGCACAAAGGTTGGAAAGTAATACACCAAGATATTGATAATGTATATCCTTGCTTAACAAGCTAAGTAGTGATTTTTCTCTTTTCATTCTCTTTTGTCTCTTTTCTAAAATATAGGCCTTAGTTGATTTAAGGTATCTCTAATCCATCATTTTCTGCAAATTCTCTAAAATCCCTCCTAGCTTTGAGGCTCAGTGAGCCCTGGTTCAGTCACCATGGGTCACAGTGAGAGGGTTGGCCATGCAGCCTGCATTGTATCCCTTTTCTTAGAGTGAGAGTTCCCATTTACTGCGTTCTTACTGTGCATGATGTGCGTACAAAGTGTTTTATGTATATTAGTCAATCCATGTCTCCTCATAACATCCTGATGATATTTCTGTTTTACACACAGAGAAATTGGTACTTGAAGACATTAAGTAACTTGCCCAAGCTCAGTCAGAGATTAAATGCAAGAGTGGGTTTCAGAGCCCGGACAGCTTGAGACTGGCACACACCCCACAATGTCTATCAACCTCTCTCTCCAAATTATTCTTGTGGACAAGCAGCCAGGTTAAATGTATAGAATTTTTATAATATTACTTACCTGCTGAAAAGCCTCTGTCGGTTTTTTTTTTTTTTGCTAATAAATAACCTATAAACAAATTGAAGCATTCAAAATTTTCTGCTTTCTAGACCCAAACTCTCCTTCCGGCTTTATTTCTCAGCAAACCCTAGCCCATTTTCTTCTTTCTTCCTTCCATGCATTCATTTGCCTGTCTGTCTGTCCATCTATCCATCCCTCTATCATTTAGGCTACAGGATGGCTTAAATGTATTTGAGGAAGTGACAGCAATACACCCACCTTGGCATTAACGAAGTAGGAAAGAAATTCTGATATATGCAATCAGAGGACTATTGTATTTTAAAAAATAATTGACCTTTCAGGGAGCATGGTTCTGCATGAGCTGGGAAACTTCCCTGATTTGAGATTCTGCTGGATTTAAAGTGAGTATTTATTACACTATCCCAACAAGATCAAGAAGAAAGACCTTTTGAAGTCAAAGCAATAATTTTCTTGCCTGTGGGAAGGCCAGGAGGAGTGAAGAGAGGAGGTTCACTCCCTGGATCTGAGCAAGTTCCCTAGAATTCATCCATGCGCTCTCCTGTGCTTTACATTATCTACGGCTGGTGACCTCCTCTGGCAACTGTTCTAGAAACAACAGAATAGTTTGGGTGGTGGAATGGAGACCTTGGGAAACGTGATCATTTGTCCTGTATCAAACCTTAATACTGCAAATTTCCTTTTCTGGACTGAGGCAAGCATTCATCTAGTCCTGCTACTTAAAGTAGAGGCATCGACATGGCCAGGAAGCTTGTTAGAAATATAGACTATCCAGTCCCACTGGAGACCTAACTGTTGGGGCCACGGGCTGGCTGCCCCAAGATGGGCTACTTTGGCATGAAGATTATTTTGAGTTAAAAGGTAATCAAAAACCAGCAGATTCAGGAAAAGCCCTTTACCTCTCCCCACCCCCGCCCCCCAACAACTGCCTAAAAAGAATTTAGATAGAGGACCTGCTCCAGGAAGACAGCTATCACCGTCACTAACTACATTATACTATGAACTATGTATGTATGGTAGACAGGGAGAAACTTAACAAAGCCTGTCTGATCAAAGTGCTCTATGGCCCATTGTCTCTGAATCGTCCAGCAAACATTTGCTTGCCAAATATTTACTTTTCATCTTCCTGTGGATTACTTTCCTTCCCTTTGAAGTCCTAGACCCCTACCCCCTTCTCCTTAGTTCGGAATGACATATATACCTCATTTTGCCTGTCTTTGGAACGTCCATGTCTTCGTGGATTCCCCATCATAAGTATGACATCAGATTTGCTTTACTCTTATTAATCTGTCTCATGACCATTTGATTCTTAGTCTGGTTAGAAGGACCTTGTAGGGAACAGGATATTCTTGCTCCCTGACATAATGAAAAAGAATCTGTGTTTTAGCAAAATCCCTAGGTAATTTGTACACAAGGTGAGAAGCACTGCTCTAGAGCACATTATGTTATTGTAAAAACCTTCGGAACACAAGATGGCGCTGTTTCCTATCTATTTGGATCCTTCCTCAGCTTTGAAACAAGTTCACTTTCAAGTTGGATTAGGTCAGTGAGTGTCTGTAGGGGGCTGAACAGGCTTGTCATTGATTGGGTAGGAAGCAGAGACTTCCTCCCACAGAAGAGCCCCAGTGACACCCACCAAACTAGAGGGAATGACTCTTTGATTGAGGAGACTGGGTCCACATACCAGGCCACAAGTGGGGAGAAGAATGAAGCTGTTCCTGGGAGTTATTTTGGTGATTTTGTGGCTTCCAGTGGACTGTGAGTTTGTGGCTTCCAGTGGACTGTGAGTTGGAGGCTTCCTGGTGATGAGGACAAAGAGATCCAGGGACCCAGCCCACAGGATGGAGGGAGAGGGCCAAGATCCATTCTGCTTCATCTTTCGTTATATCTGGGGTTGTGGAAAGAAAATATGACAATTTTTTAAAAAGATTTATTTATTTTAGAGAGAGAGAGAGAGAGAGAGCACGCACGCACATGTGAGTGAGCCAGGGGAGGGGCAGAGGGAAAGCAAACTCCTGACTGAGCGCTGAGCTGAGCACAGGGCCTGATCCCAGGACCCTGAGATTATGACCGAAGCTGAAATCAAGAGTTGGCTGCTCAACTGACTGGGCCACCCAGGCGCCCTGAAAATATGACTCTTAGGGAGTGTCAGTGTAGTGACTAAACCTCCTGTTTCTGGTATTGTGTTTCTGCCTAGGGGTAAACAGCCAAAAGATGGAACAGAATCCACAGTCCCTGAGCATCCAGGAGGGTGAGAAGGCTGTGCTGAGCTGTAACTATACGAATTACTCTCCAGAGGTCTTCCAGTGGTACCGACAAGATCTGGGAAGGAGCCTTGTCTTCTTGCTACTAATACGTGAAAATGAGGGTGAAAAACAGACAGGAAGACTGAGGGCCACCTTTGATAAGACCATCAAACAGAGTTCCTTATATATCACGAAATCCCAGCCTGCAGACTCTGCCACCTACGTCTGTGCTGCCGACACACAGCAGGACCCTGCCACCTGCTTCCTGCGCCCAAACTCTGCCAGCAACCCGGTCAACAGAGCTGCTGGCTGTGCTGACCTCAAGGGCTTGCCCCGGCTCCAGGCATTTAAGTGGGGGCCCCTTGAAAGGATTAAAGGGTGTGAGCCAGAGCCCTGGATTGACCACGAGCTGGGGGGATCTATCTTGCAGCCTCGGATTCTCTCACTGCTGATACAACCCTGTGACTTTGAGCAACTCCTGAGGTTCACAGGTCTCAGTTGCCTCATCGGAACATGAAGGGCTTAACACATGATTCTCAAGTTTGTCTCAGCTCTGAAATTCAAACAGAGTCTAATTTTTCATGAAAAAGAAATATGCCCTGAAGAATGCCAGAGAGCAAGAAAAGAGGATTTACGCATACACACGTGTGTGTGTGTGTGTGTGCGTGTTTAAGGACAATTAATTCTGTCACAGTTTTTGTGACTAGGCCAGAACAGCCTGAGACATATACAGGGTTAAACACATTCCTTTTAAACATTGAATGTATATTCCTCTACATAAAGAACAAGAACAAACTAAAACAAAACCAGTCCAAACATTCCTGGGACCCTTCTAAACTAAACCCCAAATAATGATGATGATGGTAAGAATAAAAAATTGACCTCTGTTAAAAAACAAAATTCAACCAAGTAAAATTGAAGATCTAATTGGCTTTGTTAAAGGATTCTTGCATTGAGCAGTATTCTATCCAGTAAGCAGAGGGGAGCTCTGCAGAGCTGCAGGAAAGGAAATGTTTTTAAAGGTAGAGAGAAGGCATTAAAAAAAAAGAAGAATTAATTAGCAAGGAATGCAGCATTTAGGCAAGTTTGCCCTCCTAAGGAGGGAGGGGTCTTTCAGGAGACTGCCTCTAGGAAATTCCACGTTGGCTGGTTAAAGGTCCATTCCTGAGGGGGTTGAAACTGTAGTTAGGTTAGTTATTAAATCTTGGTTTACTGATTTGGGGTCTTAATTGTCTCCATTATGGCCATGCGGTTTTCTTTTTAACTCCTATATTCTTTGTTATTACTCATCTTGTGAAGGAAGAACCAGACTATACTGGGCAACATGCCATAAGTCATGAGCACCACAGAGATGGATTTAGTGATGTAGGAAGGACGTTAGGTTTCGAAGCCAATGGCCAAGAAAGAATTCTTGAGATGTTTTAGGTGCAAAAAGGTGGCTTTGTTAAAGTACAAGGACAGGACCCCTGGGCAGAAAGAGCTGCACTGGGGTCATGAGGAGTGGCCCATTATATACTTTGAAGTTGGGAGGGGGTTAGGGCTAGCATAAGTCTCTAAGGAATTTGGAAGCAAGGTTTCCAGGACCTTGAGGGGGGCTAGCTATTGTTAGGGAAAGGTCATTTATTACCATCTAATAAAACCTTACTCATGACACCCTTCCGATGTATATCAGTGGGTCATATGCTTGGGGGATGACTGCCAACATGTATCTTGGGGAGTAGAGATAAACGAAGTTTCCAAAAGAATTTTTATATGTTAAAATAGACTTACAGGATCCTGGGGGTCAGGCTAAGATTGCCTTTAACCCTTAGCAAAGTATCAACAGAGAGGAAGCTGAGTTCCTAGAGGAATGTCACTCTGCCTGTTTCAAGGACTTATCAATGGGCTGTAAGTAGTAAGGAAATTTAATAATTTTTCTTCTGCCTTTGTTTCCCACATCATTTAGAACCTTTGTTTACTCTGTGTGTGGTGTCAGTGAGTGTGTCTATGTATAACTTTTTAATAGAGGGAGCTTGCACCTTCTCATACTTGACATGGGTTCTGAGTTGAGGACTTCTCTATTTTTTTTAACCCAGCACTGCCATTTCTATTGAAGGGAGCAGAATAAAGCTCTAGAAACTCTTTATCAATAGAGAAAGTAGCAACTTAAATCTGCACAATCACCATGCCCCTGTTCACCGTGCTTTGCCTGAAAACTTCCCATAACTAGTGTATCCCTCACCCGCCCCCCCCAACCCCATCTTTCTTTTGTCTTTAGCTGAAGATGGTGTTTAAGGTGATGGCTTGGGCCATTTCTGGAAGTTCTTCAGTTTTCCTGAGTGTCTCCCATTGATGAGGGAGCAGAAGGAAAGCTGAGGTCGAAGCAGGAGCTGACACCCTGCAACCTCCCCCCCCCCCCCCCCCCCCACCCCACACCTGGGTGGGATATGTGTGACATCCATCCAGGAAATTTCCAACTATCTCAATGTGAATGCTTTGCTAGAGGGAAAAACAACCTTAGCTTGATAATAGCAAGGCCTCCAGTATCCTGTAAATCTTCTCTAGCATATGAAAGCCCTTTTGGACACCTCCCTTTTCCGTTAAGCTCACCCAACCCCATAGTATAAAATCAGCCACTCCTCACAACCTCAGGGCAACAGCTCTTTCTGCCCCCAGGTCCTGTCCCCGTGCTTTAATAAAATCACCTTTTTGCACCAAAGATGTCTCAAGAATTCTTTTTGGTCGTCAGCAACAGACCTCACCAACATTCCAAAAGGACATCACCATGAGTACAGGAAGTGTACATGCCATCAAACTTCTGTTGGTTTTTCTTCTGTTAATCTGTCTTTTTTTTACAGGGGAGGGGAATGTGTCAGTCAAGAACTTAGAAGAGTAGAAGAAAATTATTCTTCCTCCCCACATTACCAGTCTGTCATTCATATATTACCTCCTTTCTGGATTCATTTTCAGTTTATTTATGAGCAAAAGGGACAGACAGATGTCATGGCATATACAGTTACTAATATTAAATAAAGAAAATTCAAGCAAGTAAATTTGAAGATCTAATTGGCTTTATTAAGTGAGTCATGAGTCCAGCAGCATTCCACCTAACAAGTAAATGAAAGTTCCCAGGAACTGTACAAAATGGAATGTTTTAATATGAAGGAGGGTGGGGCAGAAAGTTATTAACATAAGAAAAGAAAGGATTGTTTTAGGCAAGGTCACTTTAGGGGAAAGGGCATATATGGAGGAGAATAAAGGAAGAAAATGAGAAAATGAGAAAAAGAATTTGAGGGCTAGAATATACATTAGCAGTCAACCAGTCTGAATCCTTAATCTTAATCACAACCAATATAATAGAGAATGCTAGGAACATTAGAAAGCTAGGAAATAATTGGCTCTGAGGGCTGGCATCTGGGATTTGTTACAAGAGACCCAATGCAGTTAACCTGGTTAGACTTCTTGAAAATTCATAAGCCTCCTGAGATTGAACATAGGGGTTGCATTATTAAGGCACATGTGTTATTTGGGAGGAGTTTTCACTGCATTTTTAAAAGGTGTCAATGAGCCACAAAAGATTCAGATAATTTTTTTTTTTAAAGATTTTATTTATTTGACACAGAGAGAGCAACAGCGAGAGAGGGAACACAAGCAGGGGGAGTGGGAGAGGGAGAAGCAGGCTCTCCGCCGAGCAGGGAACCCGATGCGGGGCTCCATTCCAGGACCCTGGGATCATGACCCGAGCCGAAGGCAGACGCTTAACGACTGAGCCACCCAGGCGCCCCAAGATTCAGATAATTTGAGTAAGAGTAGAAGTCATGTCAGGAAATGGGGCTGAGAGAAGGATGGGGAATCAGCCAGCAGCTCAGGACAGGGATGGGAAGGGAGCTCAGAAATTATTGAATGTAAAAGAATTACATTAGAATTAAGTAAATAGGGGTGCCTGGATGGCTCAGTTGGTTAAGCGTCTGACTTTTGGTCTCAGCTCTGGTCTTGATCTCAGAGTCTTGATCCCAGGGTCGTGAGTTCAGGCCCTGCATTGGGCTGCATGCTGGGCACGGAGCCGGCTTTGGAAAAAAAAAAAAAAAAAGAATTAAGTAAATAGTTTCTCCCATGAGGAACTGGCATATTTTCCCCTTTATAATACATAGGAGTGTAAGTTACAATAGCAGTACAGCATTTAAAAGGATGGGCATGGGAGTCTAACACATCACTGTTCAAATCCTAATGGACCAGCTCTGTAGTCTTGGACAAATAGCTCAAGTTCTCTGAGTATCAATTTCCTCTTCTGTAAAAGGCTAGTAATTAGAAGGACCTCATAAGATTATTGTTAGTAAACTTAGCAATTTAGTAATTCTAAGAATAAATGTACAAACATACATCAGGGCCCTGATTTATTGTTTGATTTATGTTCCAATCAACTCCAATAGTAGCAAGTACACTAGCATACTAGGTATTCAATAGATACTTGTTTTTATGGTTGGTTTTCTCATTTCCTTCAGGCAGTCCAATCTTAAATTTTCCGAATGGGCATTAAATTTACCCTTTCATATTTCTGTCTCATTAATCTTATTGCAAATCACCTCAAAATCTACTTAAAATAAGTCAGTATGTAAGTCTGTATTTCATGACCCAGAATCACTAACAAATATTTCCAAGCACCTGCTATGTGCCAGGTACTGTTATATACAATAGGGATACATCTGTGAATAAATCAGACAAAACTTTCTGCCCTTGTGGACCTTACACTCTGTTGAGGAGGACAGATAATTTTTAAAAAGTGGTAAATAATAAATCACATAATATATTAGAAACACTAAGTGCTATGGGAAAAGTAATGCAGGGAATTGGAGATTGGAAATGTTGAGGTTGGGGTCAACTCCAGTTGTAACTTTAAATATGAAGAAGGGATCATAATTGTCTTCACTGAATAAATACATGAAGGAAGTGGGGAAGGAAGGCACAAAATTATCCGGGAGAGCAGTTCAAGCAGATGGAACAACCAGTACAAAGGCCTTGAAGTAGGAGCCGTGGAGGACACAGAAAGGAGGCCAGTGTGGCTGGAGGGCAGTCTGCCGGTGGGAGAGGGGTGCGAGATTGGACCACTAAAGTAACAAGGGCCAGACCAGGTACGGCCATAGGCTATATGGTGCTGAGGATAAACTCTTGGGGGTTCAGAGCAAAAGTTAAGCTATTGCCATAATCTAGGCCAGATGATGGTCATTTGGGCCAAGGTGGTAGCAGTGGAGTTGCTGAGAAGTAAACAAATTTCTGACTATGTTTTGAAGGTAGACCCAACAACATTAGCAGACATATTGGATGAGTATGTGGGGGGAAAAAAATCAAGGATGCCTCCAAAGTTTTTGACCTAAACCAATAGAAAGATGGGCTTGCCATTAAGAGAGATGAGGAAAGTTGAGTAGACTTCAGATTGAGTAGGCTTGTGGGGACAAGGCCAGAGGCAGGGGAAGATCGGTTTAGCTGTGATGTGTAGAGTTGGAGATGTTGTGCTGGCTTTTGCAAATACAAGTCTGGAGTTCAGGGGAGAGGGCCAGGCTAAGATACAAAACTGAAAGTCATCCGTTTATGGGTGGTACCAGACATGAGAGAGTGCAGGTGTGAGAGGTCTATAAACACACATTTTTGTTTTGATTGGGATAACACTTGAAAAATATCATTTTAAGGGGCGCCTGGGTGGCTTTGTCGGTTAAGGGTCCAAATCTTTGATTTCAGCTCAGGTCGCGATCTCGGGGTTGTGAGATCCGCACCCGCCTCCATCTCCGTGCTCAGCAGAGAGTCTGCTGGAGATTCTCTCCTTCCCTCTCCCTCTGCCCCCCCACCGTCAAATAAATAAATAAAATATTAAAAAAAGAAAAAATGTCATTTTAAAAGAGGATACTTTGGATCATTTGAATGACTGCAGTGTACCAGGGTTGTGTCATGCAATTCTAATACCCTAATGTGGGTATAATTGTGTGACGTCAACTGAGGGCCAAATATTATCTTACTGCATTATACAAATGGTTTTGCAGTAGTAAGAACAGAGAAAAATGGTAGGAAAGTTGAGGT
This sequence comes from Neomonachus schauinslandi, assembly GCF_002201575.2. Lineage (NCBI taxonomy): Eukaryota > Metazoa > Chordata > Mammalia > Carnivora > Phocidae > Neomonachus > Neomonachus schauinslandi. The sequence continues at coordinate 72,349,808 of NC_058411.1, read as the reverse complement.
GTTATATGTTATATGATAGTATAAGCAGGCTAAATTTAGAAAAAATCAAGTGGTTGTAGCTCCAGTGATCACATTATAAGCAGTTTTGGCATATATATAAATTATTATGGTATATACTCTAATAACCACCTGCAATGGTTTATTATTAGAAAGAGAACATAAATATGTAATGAAGACTTTAGCGTTTAGTTAAACTTAAAAAAACTTTCAGTATTGTGTTTTGGAGGTGCTTCATTACAGAGAATGAGCCATCTTGATAAGGGCTCCAAATTTAAAAATGAGTTTAAGATGGAAAAATATGACAAAATTAATGACAACAAAGCAGACATTTATCTGTTATGCTAAAAATTAAAATAAGTAAGTTAAATATAAAACGTGAATACAAATTTTACACTATAAATACCCAACGTTAATGACATCACTTTAATGTGCAGGGAAAGCCACAAGAGGGCACTCCATTCCTCAGATGTGGTTTACTCCCTCAGTCACGTGATGGTTTGACACTCATTGGCCCTATTTCTCTGTGCATGTTGTGTTCTCTTTTCAGTTGCAAGTTGCTGTAGGGCAGGAAGGTGTTCTTTCCAAAAGAGCAAAGACTCTCTAGAAGATCCTATCCAGAATCCAGAATCAGACTAGAGGAGCACACTATCAGCTTTGTTATATTTTGGGGGTACAAAGTCATTTTTCTCTTCCCACAGCTCAAACAGCCATGCGCTCTGCTTTTTGCTCAATGCTGGTGGTGGTCCTGCTAGCAATTCTCAGTGAGTAATGTTTCATTTTTTTTAATCTATTTTTTATTTAGTTTTTAATTTTAATTCCAATATAGTTAACATACAGTGTTATATTAGTTTCAGGTGTACAACATAATGATTCAACAATTTTATACATTACTCAGTGCTCATCATGATAAGGGTACTCTTAATGCCCATCACCTATTTGTCCCATTCCCTGCCCCCCTCAGCTCCCCTCTGGTAACCCTCTGTTTTCTATAGTTAGGAGTCTGTTTTATGGCTTGTCTTTCTCTTTTTTTCCCTTTGTTCATTTATTTTGCTTCTTAATTCTACAAATGAGTGTAAGCATATGGTATTTGTCTTTTTCTGACTGGCTTATTTCACTTAGCGTTATGCTGTTGCAAATGATAAGATTTCATTCTTCTTTATGGCTGAGTAACATACCATTGTGTATATATACACCACATTTTATCTTCATCTATTGATGGACACTTGGGTTGCTTCTATAATTTGGCTATTGTAGATAATGCTGCAATAAACATAGGGGTGCATATATCCTTTTGAATTAGTGCTTTCATATTCTTTGAGTAAATACCCAGTAGTGTGATTACTGGGTCATAGGCTAGTTCTATTTTTAATTTTTGGAGGAATCTCTGTAGTAATGTTTCATTTTTTTAAATGATTTTCTATTCCTAGGCCTGGGTGATGATATCTAGCTCAATTTCCTCACTGGGGACTGTCCTTTTGCTCATAAATTCCTAAATAACAAAATCTTCATTATTTTTGGAGGGACCAGTGGAGACACAGTGACCCAGACAGAAGGTTCTGTTACCCTCCGTGAGGGGACACCGCTGACCCTGAACTGCACCTACCAGAGCAGCTACTCAGTTTTTGCTTTCTGGTATGTCCAGTACCCGAACAAAGGGCCCGAGCTCCTCCTGAAGAGCTCATCAGAAAACCAGAGGGTAGAGCATCACGGTTTTCAGGCTGATCTGAAGAGTGACAAGTCCTTCCACCTGGAGAAACGCTCGGTGCAAATGTCAGACTCGGCCGTGTACTACTGCGTGCTGAGAGGCACAGTGAGAACAACAGGAGGGGGAGCTGAGCGCAAACCCAGAGCGGCACAGGAGGCACGTGGGAGTGGGCAGCCTGGAGGGCAGAATGATGATTTCTTTCTCTCCGGTCAGTGTCCTGGGCTGGGCACAACTAGAGGGAAGGAAAAAAATCCAGCTCGGATGGCTCTGCACTCAGGAACCCTGGTGCTACTTTGAGCTAGGAATGGAAAGAGGCGATCTAGGTGAAAACTTGCTTTCTGATTTCCAGAGAAGTTCCTGTTTTCAGTCAGGATGCCGTTTCTTTGTGCCAGGTTAAAAAATATCCCATGGTAACCGTTTCCTGAAGTTCTGTATGGCTCTGCTGGCCAGCAAGCTTGTGGATATCCTGAGATAGTTCCATCTCTGAGGCTGGAACACTGCGAGGCTCTCATCAATTTTAGGGAAAATAGCTTACAGACTAAATGAGATATCAGGACTCTCGTCCCACTGATTTTAGTTTCTTTTCTCTGGCTCCCAGCTTTACTAAGATAATTGACCTATAACATTGTGCAAGTGCTAGGTGTACAGTGTGTTGGTTTGATACATGTACACATTGCAGACTGTTCATCACCATAGGATTAGCTAACCCTTCCCGTCACATAATTACCATTGCTTTTTTTGTGGTGAGAACTTTCAAGATCTACTCTCCTAACAACTTTCAAGTATATGATATTTTAATGTTAACTATAGCCACAATGCTGTACGTTAGACCCCCAGAACTTCTCCATTTTTTAAACTGGAGGTTTGTAGCCAACATCTCCCCATTTCCTCCACCCCTCAGCCCCCGGTAACCACCATTCTACTGTGTTTCTATGAGTTTCACGTTTTTCGATCTCATATAAAAGGGATACAGTATTTGTCTTCCTCTGTCTGAGTATACGGTAAGGAAGCCTGATCTCGTTGGAGTACTGCTCTATCTCAACGATGGGTCCTCCTCGCAGGAAAGATCCTGTAGTGTCAGGTGTATAAAAACACAGACAGGGGGAACTGTCTTTCTTGGTGGTTGGCAAGTCAAACTAACATAATGGTTCTGTGTTTTTCAGGACCAGGAAACAGAGAAATGAGTCCCTCACCATAAACTGGGCACACATTTTGGATTCCAGCACTGAGCCTCTAATTGGCTTAAGGATACTCAGAGAAGACCCTGGGAGCTGCAGAGGTGACCTTATGACTTCAGCTGGGCCGTGATGATTTATGTAGAGAGAGGTGGGAAAACCTAGGAAACATCCCCTACAATGCTTGTGGATGTCAATTATGTTATATGTGGCTTTTAACATGATTTCAAAGACTTGATAAGCTAATGATCCAAAGACTTGATGTTGGACTGAACTGTGTCCCCACCACCCCTATTCCTCAATCCACATGTTGAAACCTAACCCCTAATGTGACTGTATTTGCCTTTAAGGAGGTCATTAAGGTTAAATGAAGTAAAATTATCATCAGAGCCAGTGATTATGGTATTTTTAATGTTTGGTAGGTTTCAAAGTTTGGTAAATAAAATACCCCTTAAAATTTGGATTCTTTTACAACAAAACCAAACGCAGGCTCACGGGTACAGAGAACAGACTTGTAGGTGCCAGAGGGGAGGGGGGTTGGGTGCAGCAAAATGAGCAAAGAGGATCAAGAAGTACAAACTTCCAGTTATAAAATAAGTAAGTCACCGGGGTGCCTGCGTGGCTCAGTTGTTAAGCGTCTGCCTTCGGCTCAGGTCATGATCCCAGGGTCCTGGGATTGAGCCCCGCATCGGGCTCCCCGCTCCGCGGGAGGCCTGCTTCTCCCTCTCCCACCCACCCCCCTTGTGTTCCCTCTCTTGCTGTGTCTCTGTCAAATAAATAAATAAAATCTTTAAAAAATAAAATAAGTCATGGAGATGTAATGTACAGCATGGAGAATATAGTCAGTAACATTGTATTAACTTTGTAAGGTGGCAGATGGTAACTACACTTACAGTGGTGATCACTTCCTAATGTGTATAAATATTGAATCATTATGTTGTATTTTCAGTTATATTATTACTTTCAGTTATATCTCAATAAATGTAAAAATTGTCATTTTTGTAGATCGAAAGTGGTTTAATAGAGGCAATTTTATTTGGCTCAATCTAATACATAGATTATATTAAAATGTTTGGATTCTTTTTTTTTTTTTAAAGATTTTATTTATTTATTTGAGACAGAGAGAATGAGAGACAGAGAGCATGAGAGGGAGGAGGGCCAGAGGGAGAAGCAGACTCCCTGCCGAGCAGGGAGCCCGACGCGGGACTCGATCCCAGGCCTCCAGGATCATGACCTGAGCCGAAGGCAGTCGCTTAACCAACTGAGCCACCCAGGCGCCCAAAATGTTTGGATTCTTTTAATCTCGTATATCAGTATAATAATTAACCACAATTGTGTCTAGTTCATGACCAAGGAAATATGCAGCTTTTTATTCCCCAGGAGGAAGCAGTGGAGACTCAGTGACCCGGATGGAAAGCCAAGTGACCCTCTCAGAAAGGGCTTTCCTTGTTGTAAACCACTCCTATGCTGCCACAAGAGTGCTCCTCCCTTTTCTGGTGTGTTCTGTATCTTGGTGAAATTACGCAGCTGTCTTGAGAACCACAAAAGGAAATGGGATTGAAGCAACGAAGATTTCGAAGCCACAAATGAAGAAAAAACCACCGTTCCCTGGGAGAAACTTTCAGTCCCTACGCCAGACATGGCTGTGTGCAGCTGTGCTGAGTGATGACACAGGGAGAAGCTGCAGGGGAGCCCAGCACAAGCCCTCAGAGGGCCAGGCAGGACCCATCTGCTGAGGACTGTTCCTCATGATTCATTCTGGTTTCAGGAGACTCTACTATGGTTTGACCCTCGGGTACTCTGGCAGGTGCAAAGATCACCCAGATCAACTGCAAAGACACAGTGGAAGAATAGGAGGTGAATATGCCCTGAATTTAATGCCCCATTTTAGAAATGAGAAATAGGGTCAGGCTTCTTTAATCAAAGATGTGGTGGATGGAACTAGAGGGTATTATGCTCAGCAGAATAAGTCAGTCAGAGAAAGACAATTATCATATGATTTCACTCATATGTGGAATTTAAGAAACAAAACAGATGAACATAGTGGGGATAAAAAGAGAGGCAAACCATAAAACAGACTCTTAACTATAGAGAACAAACAGGATTACTGGAGGGAAGGCAGGCAGGGGGATGGGCTAAATGGGTGATGGGGATTAAGGAGGGCCCTTGTGATGAGCATCCGGTGTTGTAAGTAAGTGATGAATCAGGGGCACCTGGGTGGCTCAGTTGGTTAAGCGTCTGCCTTCGGCTCAGGTCATGATCCCAGGGTCCTGGGATCGAGTCCCACATTGGGCTCCCTGCTCAGCAGGGAGTCTGCTTCTCCCTCTGCCCCTACCCCAGCTCATGCGCATGTGCACTCTCTCTCAAATTAAGAAAATATTTTAAAAAAAAGTAAGTGATGAATCACTAAATTCTATGCCTGAAACTAATGCTACACTGAATGTTAACTAACAGGAATTTAAATAATAACTTGAAAAAGAGAAAAAATCAGTGATCTCTCTCTCCTCCTTCCAGACAAACTGCAACCCCATGACTTTGGCCAAGGTCACCCAAAGAAATAGCGATGTATATGATTTTTTCTTTAGAGACACAACATGAGATAGATGAGGTTACATCTGCATAATGTCTCCCTGACAGAGAGAGGGTTATTTCCTCAGGAACACAGGAAAGAACCAAAGCAACTATTCTTAGGGAAAGAATAAAAGGGAGGAGGGAGAAACAGAATTCCACGTGTAGGCAAAGAACGGAAGGAAAATTATAGTTATCATAACTTCTTTTGGTGCAAATGAAATAGCCTTCATGGACCGGTGCTCTCAGAAGTGGACACAAACACATACTTGAGGAGGTGGCTCATGTCCAAATCCTATACACATTCCTTCCTCTCTTTTCTCCCCTCCCTACTATATCTTGATTAGCTGGCTTCTTTTTTCATTTTTTTTTTAAGATTTTATTTATTTATTTGAGAGTTTGAGAGAGAGAGTGAGCACGAGCTGGGAGGAGGGGAGGACGGTAGGGATAGAGGGAGGAGGGAGGGGGGAGAGACAAGCTGACTCCCTGCTGAGCAGGGAGCCAGCAGAAGGGCTTGAGATTATGACCTGAGCCAAAGTCAGACCCTTAACTAACTGGGCCACCCAGGCACCCCTTGATTAAGTGGTTTCTTAAACCCAGCCCTTGGGACAGATGGCAGTGCCCATAGAGTCTGAGGAGGGAGAACCCTCAGGCTCAAATTCTTCATCAGAGCATAGTTCAGGGATGGTGGTTAAGGGGGACATCATGTAGCTTCCTCAACTCCTTTCAAGGTTTTTTTCTTCTCAAGGAGACCAGTGGAGAAGTGGAAGCTGACAGGGTGGGTAGAGGAAGAAGGTGGAGAGGAAAGAAGAATCTTTGGATGGCATTGCAGATATTTCTGGGGTCTCCTCAAATATGGGAGTCACTTCCTTCATACATTACAGTCATTCAGTGAATATTGATTTTTTGGCCCATCAAAAGAAATTTGATTTTCAGGGGGAGGGAATGACAGAGATTTTCAGTGTGTCTCCGTATCTCCAGAACTGCCAGGGAAGGCAACTGGGAAAGATACTGAAAACACCATTAGGAGGGAAGGGTCCGTCCCCTTTGATGTTTCCTTTTCCCCTCGTCCCCTCCCGGAGTCTTTTCTAACATTTCCTTTCTCACTGGCCCTCTCTGTCAGTGTTATGAGTGAGCTGAAGTGATAAGCTCGCTCTCATTTTAATTCTAAAATTATTAGTTCTTCCTTTGTGGTTTAAAATTTTAAAATTCCTTTTTAATAAAAAATGATATAGGTACCTGGTAAACAAAAAACTTGAAAGAGAGCAAGAGGATATACAATAAAAAAATAAGTAAGTCCCAGATGTTTGATTGAACAGAGTTGATTGAATATTTATGTTGATCTCTGCAGCCTCCTGAAAGCCTACTAAAATGTTAATAAAGAATTTCAAAATATATATGAACACATAAGCGCAAAGCGACCAGGAAAGATGGTGACGGCACAGGAGACATCAAGGTGACGTTTAAAGGGTGGAAAGTAAGAGGAGAAGAGGTAACTCGTTTAGCAGAGGGGAAACCTGTGGCTGCAGTGGGAAAGCCAAGCATTTCTATTTATGCTGCAGAGTTCTGGGAATGCTCAAGAATTGGAAGCACCAAGTACACTCTGGGAAAATGGTACCAGGTATAGAGGGTGGTGGAAAAGAAACAGAAGGATTGAAAAGACTAGACTACAAGCTACCCTCAAATCTAGAAAACCATTGAAGATAACCTCTCTGGTTGTTTTGGATCAGAGAGCTTTTGGATTAGGGAATTCCAGAGACGTCTGAAGATGGAGTGAGGTGCCATAGAGAAGGCAGGTGGATTAGGTGCAGTTCTGCATTAATGGTAAATCTATCAGCCCCGATGTTCAACTGAGTTTATAATTCTAGTTTTTCAAATAATTTTTCATCAGCAGCCTCTCTTTTAACATTTACTGATGCTAAGAAATCTGATGTCAATGTGATTTGTTCCCTCCCACCTGCCCCCGCCATTGGTGATCCTTTTGACTTTTCTTTCCATATACTTCTTCTTCTTCTTTTTTTTTTTAAGATTTTATTTATTTATTTGACAGAGAGAGACACAGCGAGAGAGGGAACACAAGCAGGGGGAGTGGGAGAGGGAGAAGAAGTCTTCCCGCCAAGCAGGGAGCCCAATGTGGGACTCAGTCCCAGGACCCTGGGATCATGACCTGAGCCAAAGACAGATGCTTAACTGACTGAGCCACCCAGGCATCCCCCATCTACTGGTTTTTTAAAGGGGTTGGCAACAATATTTTTAGCTTCTAAGAGCTCTTCCTGATTGTTGAATCTTTGTTGTTGAATTTTTTCAAGATATGTTAATTTAGGTATTTTTGAACATTCCCTTTCATTCCTGGAATTTTCTGTTTCCTTTTCGGTCAGGTTTTTCTGACTTTTTTTTGTTTTGTTTTGATATTTACCATTTGTACTGGAAGGAAGGAAAGATTCTTTACCCTTCCAGTCTTCTAGCTAGACTGAGAATTAAATTTACATGAGACAGATCAGCAGGAGAAAAAAACCAAAGTTTTATTACAGGCACATGGAGTCCCAATAATGAAATTGAGACACAGAAATGACCAAGGCCGACAGTTTTTAGAGAAAGAGACAATAAATCTGTGAGGAACTGACCGAGAAGACTTAACTTTAGGACCGTCAGTAAGTAAGGAATTCTAAATGGAATTTGGGCTGGTTGCACCAACTAGATTAGTTAAAAGTAACAAGTGTTGCTTATATGGCAAACCTTGTCTCTCATTTCCCTTCTCTGGTGCTGAGGATCTCTCTTTACCTCCTGGTGTAGGAGGGGCACCTTTCACATGGGAGGTTTATTTCCTGTTTTCAGGGGAACAGAGAAGGTCTGAGTGTCCTTTGTGCACAAACTGTCTCTTAAGTAATTTTTATTTAAAATAATCAGCATGCCCAAACGGCACATTTTGGGGCAGCCTGCCTTTGGCCCCTACACCTGCCTGCTTTATACTTACGGCTAATCTTCCTGCTGTCCCTTCGTATTCTAAGAATGAAGGAGTGAGAGGTGTTAGGTATTTTCTGTGTCATTGTTTAAGTTGGTCTGTTTTTGTTAATAGATTGCTTTGCAGATAGGATTAAGTTAAGGACCCTGAGGTAGGAATATCACCCTGGATTATGCAGGCAGACCAGTCTAATGACATGGGTAATTAAAATCGGGGAAACTTTCCCTGCTGCGGTCAGAGGAAGATGGGACTATGGAAGAATGGTCAAAGACATGAAGCACTGCTGGCTTTGAAGATGGAGAAGGGGGCCATGAGCCAAGGAACATGGGCAGCCTCTAGCAGCCAGAAAAGTAAAAAACAACAACAACAACAACAATTTTTATGCCGAGAGGCTTCAGGAAAGAAGCAGTCCAGTAGGACTGGTGTCTTGATTTTAGCATCCTACCATGTCCTCCTCAGTCTGCTGCTTACTGCCAGTGGGCCAACCAAAGCTCAGCCTGGCCACGCTGATCTGATTATTCCTGCCTAAAGAATGGCCCCACCACTTTTACATGAAGGCTTTCGTGGATTCTGAAGTCTGATAGATGTACTGTATAATCAGTTTCTCTGTAAAGTACACCTCTATTTTACAGGCCCTATTATTCATAGAGGCAAGGATTAATATTACTTACTACAGAAGGTGATATATGATATGTTAGGGAAGAAAGAAAATCTGTCCAGTGGAAATTTTTGATGTATCTTTAAATAGAAGGAAAGCACAGATTAACTTCCAGTGTGGAGTCTGGATCATTTCTCTGTCCAATATCTGTTCTCCAGAGGGTGATGTTGCACCACCTAGAGATCCCTGTTTCTTTGGAAGCTCAGCACCTTCCCCTTAGCCCCTCCTCCCTGCAGCTAGGGGACTGGAGCATGCTTGCTGAGTTCTTTGAGGTTAAGACAAGTGAGATATTCAGAGGTCAGAAAACACTCAAGATCATCTGAGCAGTTTTTGCATTTTTACCTCAACAAGGGACTTGTCTAGCCTAACCTTACTCACATATCCTATTTCCAAGAGCTAGGTTTCACAGTTGCTCTCCTGCTTGCTCAGGTGAGATCTTCCAGAAAGAAGCCTTCCACCGCTCCGCCATGCTCCTGTTGCTCATCCCAGTACTGGGATCTTCCCTGAGTGAGTAATATCTTATTATGGTCCCTAATTCTATAGAAGTAACTTTTCCTATTCAAATTTTAGTAGAAATGCTTTTCATAGCCAAGTCTGCACTGCTCTCACTGAGAGAACACTGATTTTGCAGGAGACGCCAGAGCCCAGTCAGTGACCCAGCCTGAGGCCCACGTATTGGGTCTCTGAAGAAGCCACTCTGGTGCTGAGGTGCAACTATTCCTATGGGGCAACTCCTAATCTCATCTGGTACGTGCAGCACCCCAACCAAGGCCTCCAGCTTCTCCTGACGTACATGTCAGGAGACAGCCTGTTAAAGGCATCAGAAGTTTTGAGGATGAATTTAGGATAAGTGAAATCTCCTTCCACCTGAAGAAACCCTTAACCCATTGGAGTGATGCAGCCAAGTTCTTCTGTGCTGTGAGTGACACCCTGCCTGGGACTGCAGGGAGCTGAACACAAACTCTGTGAGACACTAAAGAGGATGAGTGCCTCTGAAAGTTTTGGATTCTGACAGTAGGAGCCTTGGTGTTCTTATACACAATAGAGAGGTGTTCAGGGACTCGCTGAGCCTGCGTGGGGCGGATATGCTCTAACAGGTTGGATATGAGAGCTGGGATATGACACAGGAACGCTTTACTTTTCATTCATGATTTTGTCTTTCAAAAAACTGAACAAAAGGTGAACTCCTTTTGTATATTTATCTCCTTCTTACAAGCTTACTGCCTTTCCAATTTGGTAATTTCAAGATTGTTTTCTTGGAATCTTTCTTCTTGGATCCACTCAGCACTGGTTATTTCCCCTCATTTTTAGATGCCCATCTAGGACGGGGGAGATGTTTGGGGTGGTGAGCAGCTCAAAATACAGGCTACTCATGGAGATTTTTAGTAACTGATCAGGAACGTTGCAGAAAGAATGGTGAATAAGTCACATTTTTTTTAGTATTTCTTCAAGGACTACTAAGGATGCAGAAGACACTAAATCTAGATACCAAATTCTACTTATTTTGAAGTTAAAATAGTTTATTTTTACCAACTATAACAATTGGTTTCCATTCTTTTGATGTCTTAAATTCTCCAAATCTATATCAGAAATCTTCAAAATTGGTGGGATAGTAACTTTGGTCAGTTTCTAACAAATGTTATCATTATTTTCCTTTTTACTCTTGTTCTATTTTCATATGATTTCACTGTTGGGATATTAAAAATTGGTTCTTATCTGTTTGGCATTTGAAGGGGAGGAAAAAATTTTCCATGGTTCATGTTTCTTCCAGCTGGACTGAGAATTAAATTCACGGGAGACAGATTAACAGGAAAAAAAACCCCAAAATTTTATTATTTGCACATGGGAGCCTAAGAATGAAATTGAAATCTAAATAAATGACCAAGGCAGGCAGTTTTTTAGACTTTTTAGCAAACAGACAATAAATCTGTGAAAAATTGACAAGACAAAAAAACCTTAACTTTGGGAGCTTCAAACAGTAAGGATTTCTAAACTCACTGTGAGGTTTTTTTTTTTTTTAAAGATTTTATTTATTTATTTATTTGAGAGAGAGAGAGAGAGAGAGAGAAACAGCATGAGAGGGGATAGGGTCAGAGGGAGAAGCAGGCTCCCCGCTGAGCTGGGAGCCCGATGTGGGACTCGATCCCAGGACTCCGGGATCATGACCTGAGCTGAAGGCAGTCGCTTAACCAACCAAGCCACCCAGGCACCCTCACTGTGAGGTTTTAATAAAGGCTTAAAACTTTCATGTAATAATAGAAGATCAGGTTTATCATTAGCTTAATTCCTGCTTTTCATGTGTGGTGGTTCTTTTCATGTTCAGTCCCACTATTTTAAAAAAATGACAAATTCTAGGGGCGCCTGGGTGGCTCAGTTGGTTAAGCGACTGCCTTCGGCTCAGGTCATGATCCTGGAGTCCCTGGATCGAGCCCCGCATCGGGCTTCCTGCTCGGCAGGGAGTCTGCTTCGTCCTCTGACCCTATCCCCTCTCATGTGTTCTCTCTCTCAAATAAATAAATAAAATCCTTAAAAAAAAAAAGACAAATTCTAAATGATGATTTATGAAATATAATAATCCACATTCAGCTACTATCTGGTCTAATTATTGCAGAGGTTTTCTTTTTTAAAAAAATTTTTAAATTTAATTTTATTATTATTTTTATTATTTTGTTATGTTAGTCACCACACATTACATCATTAGTCTTTGATGTAGTGTTTCATGATTCATTGTTTGCGTATAATATCCAGTGCTCCATGCAGTACATGCCTTCCTTAATACCCATCACTGGGCTAAACCATCTCCCCACCGCCTCCCCTCTAAAACCCTGTTTGTTTCTCAGAGTCCATAGTCTCTCATGGTTCGTCTCCTCCTCCAATTCCCCCTGCTTCATTTTTCCCTTCCTACTATCTTCTTTTTCTTCTTTTTTAACATATAATATATTATTTGTTTCAGAGGTAAAGGTCTGTGATTCATCAGTCTTACACAATTCACAGCGCTCACCATAGCACATACCCTCCCCAATGTCCATCACCAGCCACCCCATCCCTCCCACCCCCCACCACTCCAGCAACCCTCAGTTTGTTCCCTGAGATTAAGAGTCTCTTATGGTTTGTCTCCCTGTCTGGTTTCATCTGGTTTCATTTTTCCTCCCTTCCCTTATGATCCTCTGTCTTGTTTCTCAAATTCCACATATCAGTGAGATCATACGATACTTGTCTTTCTCTGATTGACTTATTTCGCTTAGCCTAATACCCTCTAATTCCATCCACGTCGTTAATTATTGCAGAGGTTTTCTGATTACAAAACACAGTTCGACTAGTGTCTCTAGGTTTAGACTACATTTCACTTAGTATAGATAAGGACTTAGTTCATGGACATGCTGCCCTGTATGCTGTCCACAGGCATCTTGTCATTCCTTTATAATATACTTCCCCGCTTTGCTGGAGAGAAACCCAAACTACATTTCTCACAATTCCTTTCTTTTATCATCTAGTTTAAAATCTGCAATTGAGAAGCATTTCTGCGATATTAGGAAAGTGGAGAGAAGGAGGAGCCATTATTCTTCAGATTTTGTTTGACTTCTGGGTTTCTTCCTGAGAATCACCCACTTTGGTGTTGCAGGTATCTGGATTCATTACACTTCACAGTTTCTTTTATTTATTTATTTTTTAAGTTTTATTTTTTTAAGTAATCTCTACACCCAATGTGAGGCTCAAACTCATGACCCCAAGACCAAGAGTCGCATGCTCTTCCGACAGAGCCAGTGAGGCCCCCCCTATACTTCAGAGTTTCCTGTAATCAGTCTTTGCTGTCTTTGCTTCATCAGCTCTTCCAACGTCTGTATGTCTAATTCCCTGTGTTAAATTTCTTTCTATTTAAAATATTTGGACTTGTTTCTGTTCTCCTGACTGATAGCATCCTTTTCCCTAAGTTTGTCCTGTGAACATTTGGAGTTTTGTGTTCTAAGTTGAACGGGCAAGCGTAGTGGGAGCAAGCAGTAATTGCTTCTGCAGCTGTGACAAGAGTACTTTCATGGAAAGAGAACGGCTTCGAAGTTCTGGGAAGATTGGAGGTGTTTTCTCACGCTGACCCCCAGATGTGCTTCACAGACACTGCAACTGTCCTCTTAGTTCAAGGTTCCCGAAGGTTATTTTGTAAGTTTGTTTAATGTTGGCTACATCACAAACCACTTGAGATTTTTAACTCAAACCTTACTTCTAGAGATAGCGATTTTGTAAATGGAGAGGTCTCCAAATCTGTATTTTTAAAAAAGATTTTGTTTATTCATTTGAGAGAGAGAGAGAGAGGAGAGAGGAGGGCCAAAGGGAGGGGGAGTCCCAAGCAGATTCCTAATTGAGTATGGAGCCCAACGTGGGGCTCAATTTCACAACCCTGAGATCATGACCTGATCTGAAACCAAGAGTCCGACGCTCAATGGACTGTACCACTCAGACGCCCCTCCAAATCTGTATTTTTAAGTTGATGACCAACTAACTCTTATATACAAAGAAGTTCCATCTTGCTATAAAATGTTTCTGTACATCATCAGACATGTACGAACTCTAGAAGCTAAGATTGAGCTCATTCTTTTGTCTTTTGAGGCAAATCCATATTATCTGAGTATCCTATGTTGTGGTTAAAAAAATTTTTGTTGAACATATATATATTATATTGGCCGATAATGTTGGCAGATGGACATAGGCAGAGAGCACACTTGAGGCAAAATTTCCATTTAAAGTTTACTAGCAGAGCGCTTTGCCTGATGCACATAGGCCAATCAGATTATCTTTTTTTAAAAAGATTTTATTTATTTATTTGTGAGAGAGAGAGAGAGAGAACACAATCAGGGGGCATGGCTGGCAGAGGGGGACTCAGACTCCCTGATGAGCAAGGAGCCCAAGATGCAGGACTCGATCCCAGAACCCTGGGATCACGACCTGAGCTGAAGGCAGATGCTTAACTGACTGAGCCACCCAAGCATTCCCCAATCAGATTATCTGAGGATCATTAATATCTTAAAGAAGAAAGTGATGCCAGATAATTTTATGGGGATTCAATAACCTTAATGACTATATTTCTTTAATACTGAGTTATATATTTTTCACTTTTTAATACACGTATGTAATATAGAATTTATTTTTTCCCTTTGAAAGCTTTTATTAAATTATGTTTCTCATTTGATGTCTTAGATGTGAAGCAATATTGTATTTCAGGTAGCAGCAATTCCTCAAATCAAAGACCACTCATTTATTAATTTACTTCTGCTTTTAAGAAATTTGTTGGCCACCTGCTAAGTGTCCACATTGTTCTAGGTGTGGGATAGAGTAGTGAAAAAAAGTTTACCTTTCCGTCATCCAAAATCATCTATTAATGACTAAATATGTGTTATTATAAAGATTTTATTTATTTATTTATCTGAGAGAGAGAGAGAGAGAGAAACAGCATGAGAGGGGATAGGGTCAGAGGGAGAAGCAGGCTCCCCGCCGAGCTGGGAGCCCGATGCAGGACTCGATCCCAGGACTCCGGGATCATGACCTGAGCCGAAGGCAGTCGCTCAACCAACTGAGCCACCCACGCGCCCTAAATATGTGTTATTGACATTCCTCTGATTTTATCCTAAAACTTGCTTATAGAATATTTCAGTGTATCATTAGGAAGCCTAAAATGGCTAGAAAAGAAAGGTAATGAATTCTTCTTGGAAATGTCATGGTATGGTGCTTCTATGTTAAGCAGTGTGCTGGGGAAAAAAACAGATTTATGAAAAATACCAACTATTCTTTAGATTTACAAAGGACAATCTTGACAGCTAACAGGCATCATAAAAATAGAGCCAGAAGTGAAGATAAAAGGCTTTTGAGAGGAGAACAAGTTAACAGGTTAACATTGCTCTGAGTTTAGTACCTTGACCACAGTGGGGTGCATCTTCCTCACACACACACACACACACACACACACACACACACACACACAATTTCCTGCTTATATTCTGAACTCACATTCATCCTTCTGCTGTGACCTTAATGTTTGCTCTTACTAAGCAGTCAAGATGCAAGGACACCAGAGACTCTAAGAATGAGCTCTTCTCCAGGATCAGTGCTTGTGCTATTCTTAATGTTTGGTGACTGAAATGGCACATAAAGTTTAAAGTCTTTCCTTCCATTTTATTGGTGTAATCCTGAACCACAATTTTCTCTAAGAGGTAGAGCCCAGATCATACCTGGGATGACCAGAAATGCTATTTTGTTTTTGGTTTTGTCTCAGGAGGAAGCAAGGGAGACTCAGTGACCCAGATGGAGGGCCAAATGATCCTCTCAGAGGAGGCTTCTCTGAATGTGAACGGCTCTTATGAAACCATACAGTATCCTCTCCCTTTCTGGTATGTCCAGTGTCCCAGTGAAGGTCTACAGCTCCTCTTGAAAGCCTCGAGGGACAAGGAGAAGGGAAGCAATAAAAGATTTGATGCCACCTATGACAGAGATTCCAAATCCTTCCACTTGGAGAAAGGCTCAGTGCAAGCGTCAGATTCAGCTCTTTACTACTGTGCCCTGAGTGACACAGTGATGGGGACTGCAGGGGGAGCTGAGCGCAAACTCTGAGCAGGACAGGGGCTTGGATGCTGAGCGTCTCTGCCTGATCCACTCTCATTTAGGAAACAGGAGCTAGTCTACTGTGTTATCACCAACTGCTCACCCCAGGCGCTCTTGTTGGTGTGAAAGTCATCCAAATAAACTCTGAGAATGTGGCAGGAAAACAAGAAGTAAACATACCTTTAATGGTGAGAGCGAAAACCAAGTCAGTCACCATAGTTCCTTAGTCACGGTTTTTATTTTATTTATTTTAAAAAATGTATTGTTTAAATTTTAGGTAATTAACATACCGTGCAATATTGGTTTTTGGAGTTCAGTGATTCATCACTTACAACACCCAGTGCTCATCGTAACAAATGCCCTCCTTAATGTCCATCACTCATCTAGCCCATTCCCCACCCACCTCCCTTCAACAACTCTGTTCTCTGTCTCTAAGAGTCTCTTATGGCTTGTTTCCCTTTCTCCTTTTTTTCTTTTCCCCTGCCCATATATTCATCTGTTTTCTTTCTTAAGTTCCACGTATGAGTGAGATCATATGGTATTTGTCCTTCTGAAATATGTGCTTTTAAAAGTATAAAACTAGGATGAATGAAATGGTCTATGTGTTCATCCTTGCATAAAATTCTAGCTCCTGACCTTGTTCCAGGTCATCCGGGAAAATAGTGCATTTAAAGACACACCGGTAACAGATGAGGTTGCAAATGCTTAATGCCTCCCTGACAAGCTGGGGCAAGAAAGAGTGATATCTAGGGAAGCTTTGGCCCAAGAAATAGTAGATTCTTTTTTTAATTTAAATTTAATTAATTAGCATATAGTGTCTTATTAGTTTCAGAGATAGAGTTCAGTTATCCATCAGTTGTATATAACAGCCAGTGCTCATTACATCATGTGCCCTCCTCAATGCCCATCACCCAGTTACCCCATTCTCCCACCCCCATCCCCTCCAGCAACCCTCAGTTTCTTTCCTATAGTTAAGAGTCTCTTATTATTTGTCTCCCTCTCTGATTTCATCTTATTTAACTTTTCCCTTCCTTCCCCTATGATCCTCTGTTTTGTTTCTTAAATTCCACATGAGTGATATCATATGATAATTGTCTTTTTCTGATTGACTTATTTTGCTTAGCACAATACCTTCTAGTTCCATCTACATCGTTGCAAATGGCAAGGTTTCATTTTTTTGATGGCTGAGTAATATTCTATTGTATATGTATACCATATCTTCTTTATCCATTCATCTATTGATGGACATCTGGGCTCTTTCCATAGTTTGGCTATTGTGGACATTGCTGCTATAAACATTGGGGTGCAGGTGTCTCTTTGAATCACTACATTCATATCTTTGGGGTAAGTACCTAGTAGTGCAATTGCTGTGTCATAGGGTAGCTCTATTTTTTTTTTAAGATTTTATTTATTTATTTGAGAGACAATGAGATAGAGAGAGCATGAAAGTGGGGAGGGTCAGAGGGAGAAGCAGACTCCCCGCTGAGCAGGGAGCCCGATATGGGACTCGATCCCAGGACTCCAGGATCATGACCTGAGCCGAAGGCAGTCGCTTAACCAACTGAGCCACCCAGGCGCCCAGGGTAGCTCTATTTTTAACGTTCTGAGGAACCTCTATAGTGTTTTCTAGAGTGGCTGCAGCAGCTTGCATTCCCACCAGCAGTGTAGAGAAAGTTCCCCTTTCTCCACATCCTCACCAACATCTGTCATTTCCTGAGTGGTTAATTTTTGCCATTCTGACCAGTGTGAGGTGGTATTTCATTGTGGTTTTGATTTGTATCAAATGCTGATGAGCATTTTTAATGTGTCTGTTGGCCATTTGTATATCTTCTTTGGAGAAATGTCTGTTTATGTCTTCTGTCCATTTCTTGATTGGATTATTTGTTCTTTGGGTGTTGAGTTTGATAAGTTCTTAATAGATTTTGGCTACTAGCCCTTTATCTGATAAGACATTTGCAAATATCTCCTCCAATTCTGTCGGTTGTCTTTTGGTTTTGTCTACTGTTTCCTTTGCTGTGCAGAAGCTTTTCATCTTGATGAAGTCCCAATAGTTCATTTTTGCTTGTTTCCCTTGCCTTTGGAGACGTGCCTAGCCAGAATTTGCTAGGGCTGAGGTCAAAGACATTGCTGTCTGTGTTCTCCTCTAGGATTTTGATGGATTCCTATCTCACATCTAGGTCTTTCATCCATTTTGAGTTTATTTCGTGTATGGTGTAAGAAAATGGTCCAGTTTCATTATTTTACATGTGGCTGTCCAATTTCCCCAACACCATTTGTTGAAGAGACTGTCTTTAAGAAACAATAGATTCATAAAAGGAGAAAGAAATATAAGAAAGAAAGGAGGAACAGAGTCCTCCATATGACCATATAGGTGGAAAGAGAAGAGATAACATTTCTTATAGTATCTTTTCAGGGATTTCACATGGCAGATAGAGACTGATAGTCTCCATGCACATTAAAGCCAAATTGTTATATTTGCTGCAATTAGAATAGTGTCTGCACCATAGTAACATCTCTTTAAATATTTGTTCAATTAACAAATGAGTAAGGAAAGCCGTTACTGCTAACACAAAAAGCTACCAATTTTTTCACTAATCAAATTTATTCAACAAAGAATTATTTGTGCCTACTCTGTGCCAGATCTTAATACATAGAACAGACAAAATTTGCTGCCATAATACAGCTTATATCGTAATAAAGGGCTCATTCCATGTTACCATTATTCTAAGTCTTTTATGTGTATTGTATCATTTAATTCTCTCAAAAATTGTTATAGATATAACTATGCCCATTGTATATATGAGGATACCGAGGCACAAATAATTTAAGTCACTTATTCATAATTACATAGGTTGTTAGGTAGCAAAACCGGTACTCAAATGCACGTTCTCAAAGCATGTGTCTTAAGTTTTAATATAGAGGGTTCTGTTGATGTATATGTAAAACACATTGCCAGTCATAAGGAGATTGAACAAGAAGTTAATCAGAAGTTTTGAGCAACTGTAGATCTGACTCAAGGTGGTCTTGTTGGCTTTTCTCCTCACACATACACCATGGCTCTTTGAGTAGATATAATGTATACAGTAGAGCCAAGTCTGGTCTCTGATGTGCTGGGTAGTAAACTGGAGTCTCCCTTTCATGAGGTTGAAAAGGACAGAGGGTAGAGAAGCTAGATTTGGAGGCAACCTCAGGCAGTGTACTTGACAGAGGAAGGACGGAAATGCATCTGAGTGCCTCCTGGGTGTTTACTGGCTTCATTTTTGTTGCAAGATAGTGGAGAGTTTTAATGAATTTAATACGGAAAAGTCTAGGATACATTTTCCTTAGGATTTGGGACACAGGAGTAGGAAGGAGGAAAACAGAGTTATTTTTTAGTTCCTCTGGGATTCATGTTGGGAACTGTAGAAGGGATATGAATTGCTAAGCGTAAAGACTGGATGACCAGTGCTCAACATCACTCGGCATCAGGGAAATACAAATCAAAACCTCAGTGAGATACCACCTCACACCAGTCAGAATGGCTAAAATTAACGACTCAGGAAATGACAGATGTTGGTGAGGATGCGGAGAAAGGGGAACCCTCCTACACTGTTGGCGGGAATGCAAGCTGGTGCAGCCACTCTGGAAAACAGTATGGAGGTTCCTCAAAAAGTTGAAAATAGAGCTACCCTATGACCCAGCAATTGTACTACTGGGTATTTACCCCAAAGATACAAATGTAGTGATCCGAAGGGGCAGGTGCACCCCAATGTTTATAGCAGCAATGTCCACAATAGCCAAACTATGGAAAGAGCCAAGATGTCCATCAACAGATGAATGGTTAAAGAAGATGTGGTATATATATACAACAGAATATTACACAGCCATCAAAAAATGAAATCTTGCCATTTGCAACGACATGGATGGAACTAGAGGGTATTATGTTAAGTGAAATAAGTCAGTCAGAGAAAGACAATTATCATATGATCTCACCGATATGTGGAATTGAGAAACAAGACAGAGGACCATAGGGGAAGAGAGGGAAAAAATGAAACAAGATGAAACCAGAGAGGGAGACAAACCTTATGTCTTTTATGAGACTCTTAATCTCAGGAAACAAACTGAGGGTTGCTGGGGGGTGGGGTGAGAGCAATGGGGTGGCTGGGTGATGGACACTGGGGAGGGTATGTGCTATGGTGAGTACTGTGAATTGTGTAAGACTGATGAATCACAGACCTGTACCCCTGAAACAAATAATACATTATATGTTAATAAAAAAAATTTACTCAATTAAAAAAAAAGACTGGATGACCAATCTACTAGGTATGGCATTTACCTTTTGCTAATCTATAATTGAAGTATAATAAACTGCACATACTTGAAATGTACAGTTTGATCAGTTTCAACATTATGTATATGCCACAAACAAGGTAATGAACCTTTCCACCATCCCCAAAAGGTCTGCCTTTGGCTCAGGTCATGGTCCCAGGGTCCTGGGATCGAGCCCCTAGTCGGGCTCCCTGCTCAGCGGGGAGCCTGGTTCTCCCTCTCATCAGTGTAAGACTCTGCCCAAGCACAATCCCTCCCTCCCTCCACCTGTGGCCTCAGAAAATCATCTTCTATCTGTTGCCATGGATTACTTTGCATGGATTTAGGTACTGCACGTATACTATTTTATTATTGTTTTTCTGTTTTGAAAGCAGCACCCAGGGGACAGCAGCTCCCCTAGCATCCCCATTTTTAGGTGGTTTTGTAGAAGAGTGCCCCCAGTGACACACTTCCCCTGTGAATATCCTTTCCTAGCATCCTAAAGGACGTTTTTCTGGCAAGTTCTACAGGGTGGATTTCCATCAAGTGCCACTGTTACAGCACCATAGTGACTTCTCTGCCATCCAGTGAGCCACAAGCTTGTCTTCTCCAAGATCTAAATCTCAGCCCTGGACTGGAGTGGGGACATCTTCCTTGCATATTCTATCCCAGTCGTGGGAGTAGTGGCTACACTTTACATACGCTATTCCTAGGGAGGTCTCTTTTCTTCCTACTAGCCATTCCCTTTTTACTCCAATACTCTGTTATAGTTAATAGTTCTTTATATTAAGCTTTCCCTATTCAGTTTACTGTTCAGTTTCTCCTGATTGGACCAAATTTGTTCATTCACCAGGGAACTCAAGCAGCTGGAGAGCATCCCCCATCTTTCCTTCCCCAACTCTGCCTGAGAAATCAAAGTGGATTATGTTTATTTATTGTTTTATATGATTATTATATAATTATGAGAAACTTCCTATGATAAAGAATTAAATTAAGAGGAATTTCAAAATATTATGAGTTATGTGAGTTATCAGTGAACTTAATTTCAATTTTTCACATTTTGTACATATTTGACACAAAATTTCACTATACCACAGAGGTAAATTATAATCATCTTTTAACAATGTTTTTGTATATTTATTTATTTATTTGTTTGTTTTTAAAGATTTTATTTTTTTATTTGACAGAGAGATAGACAGCACAAGCAGGCAGAACGGCAGGCAAAGGGAGAGGGAGAACCAGGCTCCCCGCTGAGCAGGGAGCCTGACTAGGGGCTCGATCCCAGGACCCTGGGACCATGACCTGAGCCGAAGGCAGACTGAGCCACCCAGGTGCCCCTAGTTTATTTATTTTTAAAAAAGATTTTATTTATTTGAGAGAGAATGAGAGCAGGGGGAGGGGCAAATGGAGAGGGAGAGAATCTCAAGCAGACTCTAACACGAGTGTGGAGCCCAGCGTGGGACTGGATCCCACCACCCCGAGATCATGACCATAGCCGAAACCAAGAGTCAGACATTCAACTGACTGAGCTGCCCAGGTGCCCCAGCAATATTTTATTTTAACTTAAAACACAAATGAGCATTCATTCAGTAATGAGAATGTGTCTGGAGATTGTAATTCCAAGTCATGTTGTTGCATGTAATTCCCTTAATACATCCTTATTTCTAATTTTTTCTGTCTTTAAAATGGGATGGAGGGATGCCTGGTAGCTCAGTCGGTTAAGCGCCTGCCTTCTGTTCAGGTCGTGATCCCAGGGTCCCACATTGTGCTCCCTGCTCAGTGGGGATCCTGCTTCTCCCTCTGCCTGCCACTCCCCCTGCTTATGCTCTCTCTGTCTGACAAATAAATAAAATCTTTAAAAAGCAAAAACACAAAAAAATGGGATAGAAAGGCAAAGATAATTTTTAAAAAGATTTTATTTTATAAGTAATCTCTACACCCAGCCTGAACCCACAACCCTAGAGTTACTGGTTCCACTGACTGGGCCAGCCAGGAGCCCTAAGGCAAAGATAATTTTAAAACAATCTGAAGGCAGAATATTTCTATCACCTGAGCAAGGTTTCATGTGTTCCTTTTCAGTCACCCCCTTCCTGAAGACAATGACTGTTCTTATTGCTATCACCATAGATTTATTTTAACTGTTTTAGAACTTTAAATCAATGGAATCATATGGTAGGTACCCCTTTGTCCCTGATTTCTTTCATTAAACATGATTCACCTATGTTCTTGTGTGTATCATTCATTCATTACTTTCTACTACTGGGTATCCTATTAAATGAATATATCACAATTTGTTTATCCATTCAGCTGTATCCACCACTGGCTGGACACAAGATCTGTTAAGAGTGAAATCTTTAATTCCATTCATAAATGTTCAATGTACAGACTACCTTAGATTTTTATATTCTTTTGTGCAAGAGTAGGGTGTGTCTCTAAAACATTTTAGCCAAAACATATACCTCAGATACCTTTATTTATTTTGACTGGCTCAGTCAGTGTAACATGTGACTCTTGATCTTGAGGTTGTAAGTTCAAGCCCCACATTGGGTGTAGAGATTTCTTAAAACACACACACACAGACACACACACACGCACACACACACACACCTAACATTCATTTTGCTACTTAACATGCCACTACTTTTGCCAATGAAAGCTTAACATATGGTATGCTCTGTTATTTAGTAAAATTTCAGGGGTGATCAGTTTGCATCATAATAGAATGCCATGGCGCAGGAAACTACAATTCAGCTATCCACATCTTGATCAATACCTGAAATTTGCTTCTAGACTAGGGCAAATGCCTCTCCTTAGAGTTGAAGCTTAGTTTAAATGGCACACATACATGATACCTTATTGCCTGTGTTGAAAAAGTTTTAATGTAAATTACACATCTTAACACTTTGATATACAGTTCACCCTTGAACAAGCTGGGGAAGGTGGCAGTGTATGGCCTCTGACCCCCTGCACAGTGTCCCTGACCTTCCCTCTGCCTGGAGTAATTTTCACCTACTAGCCTCATGACTCATTCCTTTACTTTTTCCTAGTCTCAGCTCCTAGAGAAACATGTGCACATGTGAATAAAGAAGAATGCTCAGAAGGTTTTATTTTTGTGTTGTGTTTCATAGGTTAAAAAAATCAACACCTTAACACTTCATTAATAGAGGAAAGGATGTATGGACGGTGGTATATTCATAATATGGAATACAGTGCAACAGAAGTATATATCTGAGTTAACATAATAAGACCTACAAGATTTATTATTTAGTTTATAAAGCAAGTTACAGAAAGGTATGCACAATATGTATAGTTTTGTATTAAAACACTGTAAATAAAACTGTACTATATATTTCTGTGGATTCATATATTTGGTATATGTGTGTAATTTACAGTAAAACACCTGGAGGCATCACCTCCAATTGAATAATGAAAAGATAAAAATTGAGAGTGGTAGTCAAAGGGGATTTTAGTCTTTATGTAATGTTTTATTCCTTTAATAATTCATGTATTCAAGAATTCCTGTTAATTTTATTATTAATAACAAGTAATAAGCTATCATAAAGGTTTATATTTTCCTCTATTTGTCTCATCAAAAAGGAGGAAAAGAGAGAATGATCACCTTCTTCATAAAATTTTGTCCAACCACCCCACACATAAGTATTTCTCCCTCCTCTGGGATCATAAATCTTTTAGTTCATACTCCTCTTAGGGTCCTACTTTTTGACTCTACTATAGTTAAGTATATTTTTGTCTTCCCCAGTAGACTGTAAACTACTGTCTCACCCCTTTTACATATTCTTAACACCTGGTGAATTACCTCATTTATGGTAAAACTTTAGCAAATGTTTATGGGTTTATTTTGAACTATGTAAAATAAATCAAATAGCACAAGATGAGAATTGCCAGATTATTTTATGATATTGATTTCCATGAAATTCCATTATAAAAGTAGGATTTGGTTCACTTTTAATCCCCATTCAATCTAAGCAGTTAATTTGTTTTCTGATCATCAACCTCATCAAGAAGTATGGAATGGATAAGTCTGGCCAGAGGTTAATAGATCTTATTAATTCTTTCAAAGAACCAGCTTCTAGTTTCGTTGATCTGCTCTACTGTTTTTCTGGTTATCCAAAAGGAAAGAGAAAGGACCCAAATTAATGAAATCATTAATGAAAGGGGAGACATCACAACTAACACCAAGGAAATAAAAACAATTATTAGAAATAATTATCAGCAACTATATGCCAACAAATTAAGCAACCTGGACGAAATGGATGCCTTCCTGGAAACCTATACCCTACCAAGACTGAAGCAGGAGAAATTGACAATCTGAATAGATCAATAACCAGTAATGAAATTGAAGCAGTGATCAAAAACCTCTCAAAAAACAAGAGTACAGGGCCTGATGGATTCCCAAGGGAATTCTACCAAACATTTACAGAAGAAATAATACTATTCTCCTGAACCTGTTTCAAAAAATAGAAACAGAAGGAAAACTTCCAACCTTGTTCTATGAGGCCGCATTACCTTGATCCCAAAACCAGGCAAAGACCCATCAAAAAGGAGAATTACAGACCAATATCCCTGATGAATATGGATGCCAAAATTCTCAACAAGATCCTAGCCAATAGGCTGCAACAGTACATTAAAGGGAGTATCCATCATGACCAGGTGGGATTGATTCCTGGGATGCAAGGGTGGTTCAACATCCGCAAATCAATCAATGTGATACAGCACATTAATAAAAGAAAAGACAAGAACCATATGATCCTCTCAATTGATGCAGAAAAAGCATTTGACAAAATACAACATCCTTTCCTGATTAAAACTCATCAGAGTGTAGGGATGTAGGGAAAATTCCTCAATTCCATAAAAACCATCTATGAAAAGCCTACAGAGAATATCATTGTCAATGGGGAAAAGCTGAGAGCTTTTCCCTTAAGATCAGGAACACAACACGGATGCCCGCTCTCGCCACTCTTGTTCAACATAGTACTAGAAGTCCTAGCATCAGCAATCAGACAACAAAAAGAAATAAAAGGTATTCAAATTGGCAAAGAAGAAGTCAAACTCTCTCTCTTTGCAGACGACATGATACTTTACGTGGAAAACCAAAAAGACTCCACCCCCAAATTCCTAGACCTCATACAGCAATTCAGTAATGTGGCAGGATACAAAATCACAGAAATCAGTTGCTTTTCTATACACTAACAATGTTACTGTAGAAAGAGAAATTAGGGAATTGATCCCATTTACAATAGCACAAAAAACCATAAGATACCTAGGAATAAACCTAACCAAAGAGGATCTATACTCTAGAAACTACAGAACACTTATGAAAGAAACTGAAGAAGACACAAAAAGATGGAAAAACATTCCATGCTCATGGATTGGAAGAATAAACATTGTTAAAATGTCTATGCTGCCCAGAGCAATCTATACTTTCAATGCCATCCTGATCAAAATACCAACAGCATTTTTCAAAGTGCTGGAACAAACAATCCTAAAATTTATATGGAATCAGAAAAGACCCTGAATTGCCAGGAAATGTTGAAAAAGAAACACAAACCTGGGGGCATCACGTTGCCTGATTTCAAGCTATATTACAAAGCTCTGATCACCAAGATAGCATGGTATTGGCACAAAAACAGACACATAGATCAATGGAACAAAATAGAGGTCCCTTAACTCTATGGTCAACTAATCTTTGACAAAGCAGGAAAAAATATCCAATGGAAAAAAGAGTCTCTTCAATAAATGGTGTTGGGAAAATTGGACGGCTATATACAGAAGAATGAAACTCGACCATTCTCTTACACCATGCACAAAGATAAACTCTAAATGGATGAAAGACTTCAATGTGGGACAGGAATCCATCAAAATCCTAGAGGAGAACATAGGCAGTAACCTCTTCGACATTGGCCACAGCAAATTCTTTCAAGACACGTCTCCAAAGGCAAGTGAAACAAAAGTAAAAATGAACTTTTGGGAGTTCATCAAGCTAAAAAGCTTCTGCACAGCAAAGGAAACAGTCAACAAAACAAAGAGGCAACTTACGGAATGGGAGAAGGTATTTGCAAATGACATTTCAGATAAAGGGCTGGTATCCAAGATCTATAAAGACCTTCTCAAACTCAACACCCAAAAAACAAATAATCCAGTGAAAAAATGGGCAGAAGACATGAACAGACATTTCTCCAAAGAAGACATACAAATGGCTAATATACATATGAAAAAATGTTCAACATCATTAGCCATCAGGGAAATTCAAATCAAAACCACATTGAGATACCACCTTACACCAGTTAGAATGGCAAAAATTAACAAGACAGGAAACAAGAAATGTTGGAAAGGATGTGGAGAAAGGGGAACCCTCTTACACTGTTTGTGGGACTGCAAGCTTGTATAGCCACTTTGGAAAACAGTATGGAGGTTCCTCAAAAAGATAAAAATAGAGCTACCCTATGACCCAGCAATTGCACTTCTGGGTATTTACCCCAAAGACACAGATGGAGTGAAAAGAAGGGCCACATGCACCCCAATGTTCATAGCAGCAATGTCCACAATAGCCAAACTGTGGAAGGAGCCGAGATGCCCTTCAACAAACGAATGGATAAAGAAGATGTGGTTCATTTACACAATGGACTATTACTCAGCCATCAGAAATGATGAATACCCACCATATGCATCAACATGGATGGAACTGGAGGGGATTATGCTAACTGAAATAAGTCAAGCAGAGAAAGACAATTATCATATGGTTTCACTCATATGTGGAACATAAGGAATAGCATGGAGGACATTAGGAGAAAGAAGGGAAAACTGAAGGGGGGAAATCAGAGAGGGAGACAAACCATGAGAGACTATGGACTCCAGGAAACAAACTGAGGGTTTCAGAGGGGAGGGGAGTGAGGGGATGGGTTAGCCTAGTGATGGGTATTAAGGAGGGCGCAGTTGTAATGAGCACTGGGTATTATACGCAAATAATGAATCAGGGAACACTACATCAAAAACTAATGATGTACTGTATGGTGACTAACATAACATAATTAAAAAAAAAAAAGAAACATGGAATGACCATATGGGGCTGAGGGTCTGTGTCTGCTGAGTTACTTGGTCTCAAGTGGCCTTTATTTATGTTTTAGTCCACTAGGGGGCACTCTAAACTTTACAAGAAATGAAGTGGTTTTTTTTTCTGATGGTAAGAGAGTTGAACAGTTAGGAGAGAACAGAAAACATGTGAGTCAATCAAATTACAGATAGCAAAGGTGGGCGGGAAAGGGGCAACACTGTGTAAAGTTCATCTTAGGTTTTCAGTTCTGCCATTCCATATCAATTTCAAAAAGTTGGAACCTATATTTCTATAAATCCACTGTGAGGATGATTCTCTGAGCAGAAGTATGGAAATAGGAATATTTCTGGGCGTGAGGAAACTCAACAGAAAGCATCCCATTATCTGTTTTCAGTTTTTTAATTGTTCTGAATAAAATCTCCTAAACCCACTGGCCTAGATATTATCTCAATACCCCAGATATCCTACCTTTTCATATATCTTGGTTGAGAATGGAAGGAACAAGAATGAAGAGAAGAAAAAAAAAAAAAGAAAGAAAAGAAAAGAAAAGAAAAAAAAGGAATAAAAAGAGAAGGAAAAGGAGAGATCAATATTGACTTTGACCAGCAACGTGTGGCCTAGACAGACTCAGCTGTGTGGGTGAGCATGGGGTCCACCAGTTGCACAGGAGAGGTGGAGAGGTGGAAATTAAATCAGAGGGGACATTATGCAGACATCTTATTTTTCACAAACCAACTTCTGGTTGGAATCAGTTTCTATGCAGATGGTGACTATCTTGGTTTCTAGAACTCTCCTGATTTCAAGAAATTGTATTTACTTCTGCAATACTGAGTGCATGCTATCGATAGTTTTCCTTTATCAGTATTTTTATTTTTTTAATTTTAAATATTTTATTTATTTATGAGAGAGAGAGAACGGGCGAGGGGAGAGGCGGAGGGAGAAGCAGACTCCCCGCTGAGCAGGGAGCCCACGCTGCCCCATCCCAGGACGCCGGGATCATGACCTGAACCAAAGGCAGATGCTCCACCTGCTGAACCACGCAGGCGCCCCATCAATATTTTTATATTGAATTCTCACATTATCTATCAAACTATGCAATTTGGGGAATGGAATCACTCTTTGCATCATAGCTTCAAAGTTTTGTGTAACCCCCTTTCCTCACTGACTCTTCTAGAAATATCATTCACCTTTCTTCACACACTAACCCTCACATTTCTTACATAAAGTGTTTCAAGAAAAAAAAAACAAAGCCCTTATATCTTCCTATATTGGAAATATTGCCCCTACCTGCCTGCACTGTTGGCAAGCACGTTTTGGAGAGATTACTGTGCAGTGTCCTGGGCCACTGTGGGTGGAGTCTCGAGTTCCGTGAATGACAGGGCTGAGGTGTGATTGGTGCTCAGTGATTTTGGTGGAATGGATTGACTGTAAGACACAATTTCTCTGCATCCAAGACTCTACACTCTGCACAGTAGGGGTGTCGGTCACTCAGCAACTAGACAAGGAATCATGAGGAGACACTGGGGAGGTCTGCTGGGGCTCCTGTGGGTCCAGGTTTCCTGTGAGTGGGGGCGTTTCAGCCTGGGGCTGCGGAGTGGTCCACAGCCCACAGTGATGGGGGGAGCTGACACTGAGCTCCTAGAGGGTCCTACATCCTCAGGGGTGTTTCTTGGGATTTTTTGCAGGTTTGAAAACTGGGTCGGTGACTCCCCAGTGATATCATTTGTGTTTGTTTTTCCCTTTCCACGCAGGGTTGAGAGGGATGGAGGTGGAGCAGAGCCCTTCAGCCCTGAGCCTTCAGGAGGGAGCCAGCTCTACTCTGAAGTGCAATTTTTCTAGCTTTGTGAATGGCGTGCAGTGGTTCTGACAGAATCCCGGGGGCGGTGGCCTCACCTCACTGTTTTACATAGCTTCGGGGATGAAGCAGAGTGGAAGGCTAAACTGCACAGTGAATGCTAAGGAACGGTCCAGCACCCTCCACATCACGGCCTCCCAACTGGAAGACTCAGCCACCTACCTGTGTGCGGCGCAGGCACAGTGCTTCCCTGGTGATGTGCAGCCTGCACCCAAACTGCAGCTGGGTCTGCACCCCAGCTCTTCCACCAGGAGGCCTTGCAGAGCAACAGTGCACAGCATGCTTGGACCATCTGGGGCTCTGCTGGGCTCCAAAGCGGGTGGCGGTTAAACCTGGACAATAAATTATTACAAAATAAAAGTGTGTATGTTGACATTGCATAAAGCATATTGGAGAGGTATTAGTTCTTAAAATGTTTAGAAGCTCTGGTTTTAAAAATTACTGCAACATTGGAAAGCAAATATCCATAGGTTTAGACATAGAAATTTAAGGTAAAGGTAATAGCTTCAGTGGAAAAGAATACCATTTTCATGTGAAGTTTGAATTTACTCAGTGAACCAATTTTAACACAGAAGATAGTCTGAAATTAATTTGTCTTATAACTTAAGACATAATAAGATGCATAAACAAGTATTCTGAATTATATACAAACCATGAAGCTGCTTTTTAGTTTCATATACACCCTCCAAAATTTACAGAAAATGTCAGAGAAAACAATAAAGTGTTATATAAATTTACATTTAAAATTAAATTCAGATTTACATGAAATTGATTGGTATGAAGTTAAATCATTTATAGAACAATTGTTCCACTGGAGACATCAGCTCTAGATTTACTTTATTTATATTTCAATCAATTTATCAGATATTTATCTAATTTTGTCATAGCATATAAAATATTCTTTAAAATCTGTATTATCAGTTGCACCAACAGAAATATACTTCTCAAAATTAAAAATGATCAAAAATCCTGTTTACAGCATTGTATTTACCAACAGCAACTGCCATTGCTTTCAATTATACTGATTGAAATGAAATTACTAAAAGTATTAATTTTGATAGCCAAATAAATTAATTTGGAGAAAAGCAAGCCAGAAAAATGTTATTAAGATATTAATGGAGCACTGGGTGTTATATGCAAACAATGAATCATGGAACACTACATCAGAAAAAAAAAAGATATTATACTACCAAAGTATTATTATTTATTGTATTATATAAAATTTTTTATATAATTTTTCTGTTTTTTTGTAATTTGTAAATTTATATCTTTACTTATGTTTCTATTGTGTTTTATAAGTAAAAAGATTTTTTATTTTTTAAAAAATTTTTAAAGCTTCAATTTATTTATTTGAGAGAGAGAGTGAGCCAGAAAAAGAGAGAGGGAGAGAGAAGGAGCAGAGGCAGAGGGAGAAGCAGACTGCCTGCTGAGCAGGGAGCCCGACGTGGGACTTGATCCCAGGACTCCGGAATCATGACCTGAGCCCAAGGCAGACGCTTAACTGACGGAGCCATCCAGGTGCCCCAGTGGGAAAAAAAAATTTAAGAGAGCTTTATATTTTATTACATAATGTAACATTTTTTCCTGCTTTTTGAACATGGGGCCCCAGATTTTCCCTTGTCATTGCGTACCACAAATTATATAGCTAGCCATCTCTGCCTGGGAATTTTGAACTCCTGAGGTAAACTTGAATGAGGAAGCTAGAAGCTAGAAAGCAATTAGGCCCTTTGAGAAAGTACTTTTTGTTTTACATATGTATGAGTAAGCTCATTACCCATGGAGCCAACCCCATCTCACTGCCTGTGGTGAATGAATAAAGTTCCATTTTATTCCATTTTTCTATAGATTTAGATCTTCCTTGATCCATCTTTGTTCTCATAGAAGAAAAGAAAACCCAGAGAGGATCTTACCCTGAACACTCTGTCTCTGCTTCTGAAGAGACCTCAGCGTTGGTTAGGATCAACCTCAGACCCCCTAAGTCACATGTGTCTGTGAAAATGATCTTGGGGTTCCGTGATGCAGGCAATTTCTCTCCACTCTGACACCAGTGCACAGTGCACACAACCAATCCTCAAGAAATATTTGCTTTGTTATATGTATAAAAGAAATTTAGAGCTGGAAGAGCCCTTAGAAATCCTTTAGTCCAATTTCATTTTACAAAATATAGACTGTATCCAAGATGACAGGAACAATTAGGTAGTGAATGAGCTGGGGGAGAGAGAAAGTGGGTTTCTTCACTTCCTCTTTGACATTCTTGCCCCTGCCTCCTTGCTGTAGGACCATCCTGCTGGGTAAAGAGGATGTGTCTAATGCAAGCCCAGCCACTTAGATCTCTGTAGTCTGGGTCTGAGAAAGTCATGGTCCAATCAGTTTGAACGCATGAACGGAGAGTTCCAATTTGTGTAAATGTCTGAGACCTTGGGCAGGAAAGGAGACTCGGGCTGAGCCACGTTATTTTACCAGCAAACTTATCCATCACTCACGGTTTCTGTAGGAGAAAGCCAAAGGTGATGGTGCCATGTGAACACCTACATTTATTTCTAAGGACTTTCCCCCAAATAGCAAATATATTTATTATCCCAGGTGGACATCCCTTAAAGGCAAGATATGGATAGAGAGCGTCACCAATACAGTGTTATAAAATGTAACCACTGCAATTGGGAGACTAAGGGAGAATATTGTCCTCATGCAGCTGGCCATCCATGAAGGTATTAGAAAAAACCTTCATGGGTTAACAGTTTTTGATGATGAGTCAGGCAATATTCAATGAAATAATCATGGGGCTATGAATTTTGCCCAGGGGATGATTATACTTGTGCTATAGTTCACTTATGGAACACTGTGCTAGATAGAGCATATTCAAACCATAACATTCAGTTCTGGACAACATAACTCCAAAGGGCAAATATTGACTTAAAGTATCTGTCTCCAAGAAGAGAGAAATTCATCCAAAGAAGGATTTGGGAATTCTATCCTATGGAGGATGGATGAATAAATAGAGGAAGATTTTTTTTTAATTTAGTTATTATTATTTTTTTTTATGTAGTGTTCCATGATTCATTGTTTGTGTATAACACCCAGTGCTCCACGCAATATGTGCCCTCCTTAATACCCATCACTGGGCTAACCCATCCCCCCACCCCCCCTCCCCTCTAAAACCCTGTTTGTTTCTCAGAGTCCATAGTCTCTCATGGTTCGTCTCCCCCTCTGATTTCCCCGCCTTCATTAGCGCTCACCATAGCACATACCCTCCCCAATGTCTATCACCCAGCCACCCCATCCCTCCCATGCCCCACCACTCCAGCAACCCTCAGTTTGTTTCCTGAGATTAAGAATTCCTCATATCAGTGAGATCATATGATACTTGTCTTTCTCTGATTGACCTATTTTGTTTAGCATAATACCCTCTAGTTCCATCCATGTCATTGCAAATGGCAAGATGTTGTTTTATTGATGGCTGCATAATATTCTGTTGTATATATATATACCACATCTTCTTTATGCATTCATCTGTTGATGGACATCTTGGCCCTTTCCATAGTTTGGCTATTTTGGACATTGCTGCTATAAACATTGGGGTGCACATGCCCCTTCGGATCACTACATTTGTATCTTTGGGGTAAATACCCAACAGTGCAATTGCTGGGTCATAGGGAAACTCTGTTTCCAACTTTTTGAGGAACCTCCATACTGTTTTCCAGAGTGGCTGCCCCAGCTTGCATTCCCACCAACAGTGTAAGAGAGTTCCACTTTCTCTGCATCCTTGCTAACATCTGCCATTTCCTGACTTGTTAATTTTAGCCATTCTGACTGGTGTGAGGTGGCTGACTACCTGAGGTCTTGATTTGGATTTCCCTGATGCCAAGTGATGTTTAGCACTTTTTCATGTGTCTGTAGGCCATTTGGATGTCTTCTTTGCAAAAATGTCTGTTCATGTCTTCTGCCCATTTCTTGATTGGATTATTTGTTCTTTGGGTGTTGAGTTTGATAAGTTCTTTATAGATTTTGGATACTAGCCCTTTATCTGATATGTCATTTGCAAATATCTACTCCCATTATGCTGGTTGTCTTTTGGTTTTGTTGACTGTTTCCTTTGTTGTGCAAAAGCATTTTATCTTGATGAAGTCCCAATAGTTCCTTTTTGCCCTTGTTTCCCTTGCCTTTGGCGATGTTTCTAGGAAGAAGTTGCTGTGCTGAGGTCAAAGAGGTTGCTGCCTGTGTTCTCCTCTAGGATTTTGATGGATTCCTGTCTCACATTTAGGTCTTTCATCCATTTTGAGTCTATTTTTGTGTGTGGTGTAAGGAAATGGTCCAGTTTCATTCTTCTGCACGTGGCTGTCCAATTTTCCCAACACCATTTGTTGAAGAGACTGTCTTTTTTCCATTGGACATTCTTTCCTGCTTTGTTGAAGATGAGTTGACCATAGAGTTGAGGATCCATTTCTGGGCTCTCTATTTTGTTCCATTGATCTATGTGTCTGTTTTTGTGCCAGTACCATACTGTCTTGATGATGACAGCTTTGTAATAGAGCTTGAAGTCTGGAATTGTGATTCCACCAGCTTTGCTTTTCTTTTTCAACATTCCTCTGGCTTTTCTGGTTCCATACAAATTTTAGGATTATTTGTTCCATTTCTTTGAAAAACGTTGATGGTATTTTGATAGGGATTGCATTAAATGTGTAGATTGCTCTAGGTAGCATTGACATCTTCACAATATTTGTTCTTCCAATCCATGAGCATGGAACGTTTTTCCATTTCTTTGTGTCTTCCTCAATTTCTTTCATGAGTATTTTATAGTTTTCTGAGTACAGATTCTTTGCCTCTTTGGTTAGATTTATTCCTAGGTATCTTATGGTTTTTGGTGCAATTGTAAATGGGACTGACTCCTTAATTTCTCTTTCTTCTGTCTCGTTGTTAGTGTATAGGAATGCCACTGATTTCTGTGCATTGATTTTATATCCTGCCACTTGACTGAATTCCTGTATGAGTTCTAGCAGTTTTGGGGTGGAGTCTTTTGGGTTTTCCACATAAAGTATCATATCATCTGCAAAGAGTGAGACTTTGACTTCTTTGCCAATTTGGAAGCTTTTTATTTCCTTTTTTTGTCTGATTGCTGTGGCTAGGACTTCTAATACTATGTTGAATAGCAGTGGTGATAGTGGACATCCCTGCTGTGTTCCTGACCTTAGGGGGAAAGGTCTCAGTTTTTCCCCATGGAGAATGATATTCGCTGTGGGTTTTTCATAGATGGCTTTTATGATATTGAAGTATGTACCCTCTGTCCCTATACTCTGAAGAGTTTTGATCAAGAAAGGTTGCTGTACTTTGTCAAATGCTTTTTCTGCATCTATTGAGAGGATCATATGGTTCTTGTTCTTTTTTTGTTAATGTACTGTATCACATTGATTGATTTGTGGATGTTGAACCAACCTTGCAGCCCAGGGATAAATCCCACTTGGTCGTGGTGAATAATCCTCTTAATGTACTGTTGGATCTTATTGGCTAGTATTTTGGTGAGAATTTTTGCATCCATGTTCATCAGGGATATTGGTCTGTAATTCTCCTTTTTGACGGGGTCTTTGCCTGGTTTTGGGATCAAGGTAATGGTGGCCTCATAAAACGAGTTTGGAAGTTTTCCTTCCATTTCTATTTTTTGGAACAGTTTCAGAAGAACAGGTATTAATTCTTCTTTAAATGTTTGGTAGAATTCCCCTGGGAAGCCATCTGGCCCTGGGCTTTTGTTTGTTGGGAGATTTTTGATGACTGCTTCAATTTCCTTAGTGGTTATAGGTCTGTTCAGGTTTTCTATTTCTTCCTGGTTCAGTTTTGGTAGTTGATACATCTCTAGGAATGCATTCATTTCTTTCAGAGTATCTAATTTGCTCGCATATAGTTGCTCATAATATGTTCTTATAATTGTTTGTATTTCTTTGGTGTTGGTTGTGATCTCTCCTCTTTGGTTCATGATTTTACTTATTTGGGTCATTTCTCTTTTCTTTTTGATAAGTCTGGCCAGGGGTTTCTCAATCTTGTTAATTCTTTCAAAGAACCAGCTCCTAGTCTTGTTGATCTGTTCTACTGTTCTTTTGGTTTCTATTTCATTGATTTCTGCTCTGATCTTTATTATTTCTCTTCTCCTGATGGGTTTAGGCTTTATTTGCTGTTCTTTCTCCAGCTCCTTTAGGTGGAGGGTTAGGTTGTGTATTTGAGACCTTTCTTGTTTCTTGAGAAAGGCTTGTATTGCTATATACTTTCCTCTTAGGACTGCCTTTGCTGCATCCCAAAGATTTTGAACAGTTGTGTTTTCATTTTCATTTGTTTCCATGAATTTTTTAAATTCTTCTTTAATTTCCTGGTTGACCCATTCATTATTTAGTAGGATGCTCTTTAGCCTCCACGTATTTGAGTTCTTTCCAACTTTCCTCTTGTGATTGAGTTCTAGTTTCAAAGCGTTGTCATCTGAAAATATGCAGGGAATGATCCCAATCTTTTTGTACTGGTTGAGACCTGATTTGTGACCTAGGATGTGATCTATTCTGGAGAATGTTCCATGGGCACTAGAGAAGAATGTGTATTCCGTTGCTTTGGGATGGAATGTTCTGAATAGATCTGTGAAGTCCATTTGGTCCAGTGTGTCATTTAAAGTCTTTATTTCCTTGTTGATCTTTTGCTTAGATGATCTGTCCATTTCAGTGAGGGGGATGTTAAAGTCCCCCACTATTATTGTATTGTTGTCAATGTGTTTCTTTGCTTTTGTTATTAATTGCCTTATATAATTGGCTGCTCCCATGTTAGGGGCATAGATATTTACAACTGTTAGATCTTCTTGTTGGATAGACCCTTTAAATAGGATATAGTGTCCTTCCTCATCTCTTATTATAGTCTTTGGCTTAAAATCCAATTTGTCTGATATAAGGATTGCCACCCCAGCTTTCTTTTGGTGTCCCTTAGCATGGTAAATGGTTTTCCACCCCCTCACTTTCAATCTGGGGCTGTCTTTGGGTCGAAAATGAGTCTCTTGCAGACAGCATATCGATGGGTCTTGTTTTTTTTATCCAATCTGATACCTGTGTCCTTTGATTGGGACATTTAGCCCATTTACATTCAGGGTAACTATTGAAAGATATGAATTTAGTGCCATTGTATTGCCTGTAAGGTGACTGTTACTGTATATTGTCTGTGTTCCTTTCTGGTCTATGTTAACTTTTAGGCTCTCTCTCTTTTTTTTTTTTTTTTAAGACTTTATTTATTTATTTGAGAGAGAGAATGAGAGAGAGAGAGCGAGAGAGAGAGCACGCATGAGAGGGGGGAGGGTCAGAGGGAGAAGCAGACTCCCCGCCCAGCAGGGGAGCCCGATGCGGGACTCGATCCCGGGACTCCAGGATCATGACCTGAGCCGAAGGCAGTCGCTTAACCAACTGAGCCACCCAGGCGAGGCTCTCTCTTTGCTTAGAGGACCCCTTTCAATATTTCTTGTAGGGCTGGTTTCGTGTTTGCCAATTCCTTTAGTTTTTGTTTGTCCTGGAAGCTTTTTATCTCTCCTTCTATTTTCAATGACAGCCTAGCTGGATATAGTATTCTTGGCTGCATATTTTTCTCATTTAGTGCTCTGAAGATATCATGGCAGTCCTTTCTGGCTGCCAGGTCTCTGTGGATAGGTCTGTTGCCAATCTAATGTTTCTACCATTGTAGGTTACAGACCTCTTCTCCCGAGCTGCTTTTCAGGATTTTCTCTTTGTCTCTGAGACTCATAAGTTTTACTATTAGATGTCGGGGTGAGGGGCACCTGGGTGGCTCAGTCGTTAAGCATCTGCCTTCAGCTCAGTTCATGATCCCATGGTCCTGGGATCAAGCCCCGCATCAGGATCCCTGCTTGGTGGGAAGCCTGCTTCTCCCTTTCCCACTCCCCCTGCTTGTGTTCCCTTTCTCACTGTGTCTCTTTCTGTCAAATAAATAAATAAAATCTTAAAAAAAAAAAAGATGTCGGGATGTTGACCTATTTTTATTGATTTTGAGGGGGTTCTCTGTGCCTCCTGGATTTTGATGCCTGTTTCCTTCCCCAAATTAGGGAAGTTCTCTGCTGTAATTTGCTCCAATATACCTTCTGCCCCTCTCTCTCTTTCTTCTTCTTTTGGGATCCCAATTATTCTAATATTGTTTCATCTTATGGTATCACTTATCTCTCGAATTCTGCCCTCATGATCCAGTAGTTGTTTATCTCTCTTTTTCTCAGCTTCTTGATTTTCCATCATTTGGTCTTCTATATCACTAATTCTCCCTTCTGCCTCATTTATCCTAGCAGTTAGAGCCTCCATTTTTGATTGCACCTCATTAATAGCCTTTTTTATTTCGACTGGGTTAGATTTTAGTTCTTTTATTTCTCCAGAAAGGGTTTCTCTAGTATCTTCTATGCTTTTTTCAAGCCCAGCTAGTATCTTTATAATCGTCATTCTGAACTCTATTTCCAACATCTTACTAATGTCCGTATTGATTAGATCCCTGGCAGTCAGTATTGCCTCTTGTTCTTTTTTTTGAGGTGAGTTTTTCAATCTTGTCACTTTGTCCAAAGGAGAATAGATGAATGAGAGAACAAAATGCTAACAGGGTAACAATGACCCCAGAAAAACATACACTAAACAAATCAGAAGAGACCCAAAACTGGGAGGAGAAGAAAGGGAAAGAAAGAAAGAAATAAAGAAAGAAAGAAAGAAAGAAAGAAAGAAAGAAAGAAAGAAAGAAAGAAAGAAAGAAAGAGAAAGAAAGAAAGAAAGAAAGAAAGAAAGAAAGAAAGAAAGAAAGAAAGAAAGAAAGAAAGAATATGATCAAATATGATTAGGCTGGTGAATAGATCAGTGCCACACACTAGATTTTGGGTGTATTTTGGTCTGTTAGAAGAAACTGCCTCCCAAAATTTTAAAGAAAGAAAAACTTATATATGTACAAAAATAAGGGTAAATATGATGAAGGGATGGAATATGACTGTAAAGATGAAAATTATAAAAGAGTTTATAAAAGGAATTGATAAGATGTTCGTTGAAAAAAGAAAGAAGAGAAATTAAAAAAAAAGGGGGGGAGAGAATGTGACCAAGCAGGAGACTAGAACAAAGCCATACACTAGAGATTTAGGGTATATTTTGGTCTGTTAGAAGAAACTGTATCCCAAAATTTTAAAGAGGGAACAACTTATATATATACAAAAAATAAGGTTAACTACAATGAAGGGATAGAATATGACTCTAAAAAGAAAAATAAAGATTTTTTAAAAAAAGGGATCGATAAGATGTTGGTTGAAAAAGTGAAAAAGAAAAATTTAAAAAAAAAGAGAAAGAAAAAAGAAAATTAAAAAATTAATTTTGAAAGACTAAAGCATCATGGGAAAAAAGCCATGAATTCTATGTGCAATATTCCCCTAGTGCTGGAGTTCTGCCGTTCTCATTGACCAGTAAACTTGGCTCGCTGTTCTTGCTGATCTTCTGGGGGAGGGGCCTGTTGCCATGGTTCTCAAATGTCTTTGCCCTGCCCTTGCCGGGTCCAGGCTATGTAATCTGCTCGGGTTTGCTCTCGGGAGCTTTTGTTCCCTGCAAGCTCTCCGTACAGCTTTGGAGGAAGAGAGTGAAAATGGTGGCCTCCCAATCTCTGCCCCAGAGGAGCTGAGAACTCGGGGCCCCACTCCTCAGTGCGCCCCCAGAGAAAAGCAGTCAATCACTCCTGTCTCCCCGGTCTCCGGCCGCACTCCATGCTCACTGGGCCTGTGACCCAGCGTTTCTATCTCTGGCACCCGACCCCGTGTGGAGTCTCCAAACCCAGCAGATCCCTGTGGTGCGCTACCGCGCCGCTCCTCCCGGGGGAGGAAGGGGAGTCTCCCTGGCTCTGCCGCTTGTTGGGTCCCTGCTGCAAGAGCAGCGGCCCGACTGTGCCGCGGATCACGGTTTATGGCAACCCGGAGCTGAGAGCCCGCTCCTTGGCTCCGTCTCTGCAGACGGCTTCCCCGCTCCGATACCTGGGAGCTCTGCCGCACTCAGGCACCCTGGTCTTTCTGTGACCCCGAGGGTCCTGAGACCACACTGTCCCAGCGAGGGTCCCACCCCCCGCTTAGCCACTGGAGTGATGTCCCTCAGCGGAGCAGACTTCTAGAAGTTCCAATTTTGTGCTCCGCTGCTCTATCACTTGCCAGAAGCAGCTGACGGG